>NC_085998.1:4054495-4074495 GCF_030014385.1 Trichomycterus rosablanca
CTGAAGTTCTCCAGACGTGGACTCGAAGCGCGATAGAAAAGTAGATCGTGAGTAAACGTTCACGGTTCACATTCATTACGGCGTCGTCCTTGAGAGACTGAAGACGGACCGACGTTCGGGGTCCAGCAGCGAGCCAGGGGTTTCCCCGTTTCCCCATCACGTCTCCATGGCGATACTCTGGGCGGCGTGACGTGACGAGGCGCGGCGCTTCTAGTCGACCCCGTCGAAGCCCTGAGCGTTCTCGATGGCGATGTTCAGCTTCTCCCGCAGCTCCTCGAAAGACTCGTACGGAGGCAGATCCAGGCGGTTGAAGCTGGCACGAGGATTAAAGGTACAGTCATTAGCCCCTCCCTTTGGTTTACCCCCCCCCCCCCCCCCCCCCGAGAGCCACGCCCTTAAATGCACCTTGTTTATCAATTTTTTTATCAGTTGTGGCCAATAACACAGTTATTTTTTAATCAGTTGTGGGTTTCTCTCATCCCTGAATGAGGAGGGACGATGTGTCGCATCATGCGCATCACTGCGAATCGCTTCTTTTCACCTGGTAGGGGCGGGGAGAACATGCAAACTCCACACAGAAAGGACCCAGGACCTTCTTGCTGTGAGGAGACAGTGCTACCCACCATGGTGATAACATGCCAAACTTCCTGATGCCAGATTATTAGGGCATTTGTGAGATCAGGCACTGTTACTAGACAAGAAGGCCTGGCTCATGAGCGACGTTCCAATTCATCCCGAAGAATACAGACTTATCAAGCCATGTCGTTCTGGAACAAAAAGGGCCTTCCCCAAACTGTTGGCACAAATATGACGTGGTCAATACACAGGTGGGGTGTCCATATATATTTATTAATAGGGGTGTCCACATACTTCTGGCCAGACGTGAATATATAAAGCTGCAGTAGCCTAGTGGTCAAGGTACTGGACCAGTGACCAGAGGGTCAGGTTGCTGCTGTTGGGCCCTTGAGCAAGGCCCTTAACCCTCAATTGCTCAGACTGTATACTGTAACTGTAATGTAAGTCGCTTTGGATAAAGGCGTCTGCTAAATGCTGAAAATGTAAATGTAAATGTATATATAAAGGAAGTGTGTGTGTGTGTGTGTGTGTGTGTGTGTGTGTGTGTGTGTGTGATCCTCACCATGTGTGAGCTCTGGGAAGTTTCTCTCTGGTTCCCCACTGCTCTATAGTGAATAGCTGCGGCCCGTTGGACCCTGACCACGCACAAACAATAAAAAGAAGGACAGTCGATCGTCAACGAATGCACTGTTGCCATGGTAACACCACAACACCATCACCTAAGCAACACACGTTTTATTTAGATCGATAAGAAGGCGGGGCGTGACCGACCGTAAAGCTCGGCGAAGCCGTTCATGGGGACGCGGGACGTGCCCGTCACGAACTGGAGCAGGCGGATTCGCTTCTCGGCGTCCATCAGCAGAACAGCCTGAGGTCAGGAGAACAGAGGATTATAAAATACCTGGTGCACGTGCAAGTAAACGTTCCAAACTGTTACCACCCAATTTAGTCATATCCGATTCCTGCCAGTGTACGGTTTCCATACAGAGCTACGTACGTCGCATACAGAAAGCCACACTAAGCTCCATTTGAGACCCCCCCCCCCCCCATTCTGTGCCCGAAACAGTCCTGGAGATTGTATATCGCAGCAACGGCCCCTGTCCGATCTTCCCTCCCTCAAACATGGCTAACTGTGCCGTCATGGTCAGCAGCTTTGCTGAGATTCAAACTCACAGTGGTGTGCTACCACGTCAGACCTCCGCGCCACCCCAGTGCCCACGTACTAAACTGTTGGGCCCCTGAGCAAGGCCCTTAACCCAAACTGTCTTTCAATAAAGTAAACTTTTAATTAAAGCTACTTAAGAACTTAAAGCTCACCTTCCAGAACCACTGGATGACGGCATGATTGGGTCCGTAGTTGTTCTTATACTTGGTGTTCTCCCTCCAGTCGTTCACGTCTACGTCACCCAGACCGCACATCAACAACTGAGAGAGCAGAAAGAAAAAAAGAAAGAAAGACAGAAAGAAAGTAGAAAGACAAAATAAGACAGACAGAAAGATGATGATGATGATAGCTGGGATTTATTGCAACGTCAGCACGATTAAGCCCATATACGTGGCATGTCAAGTTTCCGTTTCATATAAAGCTGATCAAGTTTTTAGAGGGCGAGGTGCGGCTTGGTACTCCCATCATTTCTTTTATTACATAAGGTGTACTAGTTTGACGTGAGCTAAGTAATGATGTATTTTCCCTGGTGAGGTCTTTTCGAAGAGATCTTTGATGTTGTCAGCACGGAAGTGTTGCTGTCTTTGTGGCTGCAGGCTAGGGCATTCAATCAGTATATGTTTAATGGTCAGGGTCACGTTGCAGTTCTGGCAGGTAGGGGGTTCGTCTCCTGTAAGTAGATGTTTGTGCGTCAATTGCGAGTGTCCTATGCGCAAACTTGTGTGGATGACTTGGTGGTGTCGGTTCTCCATCTTGTAACCTATCGGTTTTATGTTAGGTTTGATTTCTTGGAGTTTGTTGTTGGTTTGGTTGTCCCATTTCTCTTGCCATTTTGTGTTTATGAAAGCTTTTATTATTGGGATGGTATCTGTGACTGGGATGGGGAGAAAGGTTATGTCCTGACTCTTTCGTTTCCCTGTATCCCACAGTGTCCTGGTATCCAACAGTATTTTATATTGTATTGCTTATCTTTCAGTTCCTCGTCTTAGATCAAAATTTTGGCTTATTATTGAGTTCTCTGTGTCCATGGAGTCCAGTGCCTGTAGGCAAGACTTTGAGTCACTGCATATTAGAAAGTCTTTGTGTTTCTCTTTCTGAATGTATTCTAGGGCTATTAATATCGAGGAGGCTTCGGCTGTGGAAATGGAGCAGATTGTTGGGAGACGGATGCTGTGGTCGTGTGTTGCAGTAAAGAACGCTGCTGCGACGTGTGATTCTGTTTTGGATCCATCTGTATATATTGTTCTGTGGTTTGGATGCTTTTCTCTTAGTTCAAGGAATTTTCCCTGATATTCCATTGGTTCTGTTCTTTCTTTCCTGTTTTCTGCGAGTGACAGAATAACCTTTGGCTTTCGAGGGTTCCATGGGGGGAGCGGTTCTTGGAATTTTGCAAGTGTGTACATGTTTATTTTTAGATCTTTCAAATCATCCTTTATGCGGATTCCTAAAGGCTGTATGAAGTTGGGTTTCGCCTCGTACATATGTTGAAACCTATTTCCATAGATGGATTGGTATGCCGGGTTTTGTTTGTTGCAGTATGTTTTTATTGCATATTTTAAAGCAATTTGTTGCCATCTCATGTGGATCGGTGGCTCGTTTGCTTCAATGCATAGGCTGTCTACTGGTGATGTCCTGTAGGCCCCCCCAGGGCCGACAGACAGAAAGCAGTGTGAGAACTTGTTGTATTTAAGACATCTTTGCACTTGTTTAATCACTCATTAAACATGTTTCATTTTTGCTTCATCTTGGTTCAGTTCACTTTTGAGGTCTGAAGCCTCTCTGGGTGCAGGAGTGATGGCTGGAGCTGTACAGATGTATCTACAGTAAACTGAGTTGTAGTAGCATGTACATTGGACCCAGTGTACGTGCTACTAAATGCAGGGGTGCCAATAATTGTGACACGTTTTGTTTTCATGTTTTTCTGTTCTAGAATAAATAATTAGAATAAATAAGCTCGAATTAAAGATTACAGTTCTGTCCTTATATGTGTAGCATACGACTGATCTAACAGATCACAGAGACCGTGGGGGGCGGGGTGCCGATAGTTTTGGGGCTGAGAAGCGGCGGTACTCACCTCTAGCTCGTTCTCGTCGAAGATCTTGATCAGATCCAGAGGGATGAGCTCGTAGAAGCCCTGTGATAGATCATAGAGAGATGGACTGAGATACACAGCTCCTCACAGCACTGTTACTACAGCCACGAGGACAAAGCAAATCAGGACAGAACTTTATCTCACCATGGTGTCCACACATGAACAACTGAGAGAGCAGAACAAACGAAAGAGAGAGAAAGAAAGAAAGAGAGAGAGAAAGAGAGAGAAAGTCTTACCTCCTTGAAGGCCGACATCTGCTTCTGAACCCGGTTCACGAACCTCCACTGCATGACGAGACTGGAAAGCAGAAGACGGTAACGTAAACTCACTCATTTGCCACATAATGATTTGTGCAGCATCACACAACTCTGATCAACCCACAGCTGGACTCCACAAGCCCACTGAAGGTCCTTTAACATCTGTACATTTGACGTTTATTGTCCGTCTCTTCCCCGGCCGTCCACATGATCTTGGACGTCTTCCATTGATCCGATGTCCAGAATCAATGCCTGCATGCTCTCTGTAGAAAACTGGCAGTGGTGGGGCTTGAACCAGCGACCTTTTGATTACTAGTCCAGTACCTTAACCACTAGGCTACAACTGCCCTCGACTGTACGACTGTTTGCATTCTGCTGCTGCGACATGATTGAGGCTGATTGGATTATCACGTGAATGCGCCGGTGTACTGCGCTCCTAACAAAGTGGCCGGCGAATGTGTATGTATAATAACTTACTGAATGTATTCCTTCTTGTTGTCGTCCGTGATGATGATATCTGCTCCGCCAGGCTTCAGCTCGTGCTGGTGTGTCTGTAAGAACAGCAGGCTGTTAGGAGAAAGGTCAATTTAACCGTCCGGCCTGTTTACTGACCACACGGTAACTTCCTGTCCGGTTAAGCAGAAGAACAAAGATATCTTGAGGCAGATTTAAAGATTAACATTGCTGCAGTTTCCTGCAATCCAAATGATGAGCTAACTGTTGTAAATAAAGGCGCTTGAAGTTAAAACTGAGGCGCTCGAGTGGTGGAGTGGTAAAACACGCTAGCCCTGAGATCTCAAGCTCTCGAGTTTGAATCTGAGCTCTGCTATCAGCCGGTCGGGCACCTTGAGGGACTGAAACTGGCTGAAACAGGGTTCCTCGTCACTAGGGCAGTGTGTGGCTCCCTGTGAAACTGCGCCCCTGGCAGGTGAAAAAAAAGACAGGCGGCTGCATCACAGCCTCCTCGATTTGAAAGTAGAGGCGGCCTGACTAAGCTTTCGAATTCAAATCTGTGATATCAACAAGGCCAGGTGTCTAAAAGGCACAGGGGTATCTCACTGACACAGCAAATGCAATAAAAAGCACAATAATACGTCAAAACGCCTCTAAAAGAACTGAATCCAGTGATAAATCGTTTTTTTCAGACATTAATTTGGCTCATTTGTTTCTTTCCATCCTGGTGTCGCTGGGCTAGCATTAATTTTGCAGTTCTCCGATATGCTGAAGAGAATTATAGAGATAAATGTTGATAGTTCCTGCAGTTCTGGTCTCAAACCCTTATCAGAATTCGTACCTGACCGAAGAGCTCCTCATCGATGGTGAAGCGCAGGTCCAGGTCTGATGGATCGTTCTCCAGGATCCATTTGAGTGAGTTGAAGTACTCGCTGTCCTGGAATGGCAAGCATGCATGCACACACACACACACACACACACACACACACACACACACACACGCACGCACACACACACACACACACGCACGCACACACACACACGCACACACACACACACACACGCACACACTTAAATAAAAAACAGGGTAACGTAGGGATTGTTTCATCCTGATCATGGTCGTGGTGGTTCCGTTTTCCCTAGAATCACTGGACACAGTGCAGTAACACACCCTGGACACCATCTCCACCTCTCAGACGTAGCCAATCATGTCCGTATGTAGATGTCCGACTGGCTGATTCAAACCCTGGATCCCAGCGTCTGATCTAATTTCCTGTAATTTCTCTCTAATTCTTTAACTCTCTAACTCTAATTTCCTTTGAGATCAATAAAGTATCTGTCGGTCTGTCTGTCTGTCTATGTCTGTCTGTCTATCTATCTGTCTATCTATCTATCTGTCTGTCTGTCTGTCTGTCTGTCTGTCTGTCTGTCTGTCTATCAGGGTAGAGTAATGAATGAATAAATTTTCAACAACCGCTTCTTCCTGATCAGGGTCCCAGTGTGTCTGGCATCACTTGCATAGTGTGAACCATAACACGATATTACAGCACATGCTGTTCGCCCAAAAAGTTTCCGGACGCCTGACCATGAGCTACATGCCGTTCTAAAACCACAGGCTTTAATACGTTCATGTGTCTGTGGGAATTTGTGCCCGTTCAATCAAAAGAGTATTTGTGAGGAATCTTCCCGAAGATGTTCATAAGGGTTAGAAATGGATGTGGCTGAATGAAACACCTGATCATTAGAAGGGGTGTCCACATACTTTTAAATAATATACATAATATATACAGTAATGGAATTATGGGATGTTCTTGAAGTTCCCAGTCCTCACTCACCACAGATTCCATGTCCTGTAACGTGATCGGCTTCTGCAGCATCATCTTATAGAACGGACGGATGAAGAACGCTGTGGAGGACAGAAAAGAGAGCGAGAGCTTTATTTAAAAAAATACACTATACAGCCAAAAGTATTCGGACACCTGACCAGGAGCTTGTTGGACGTCCAACTAATGCTATTAAAACAGAGTGACCTCTATGTGATCTTTTCAGTTAGAGCAACAGCTAGTCTTCTGAGAAGGCTTCTCACAAGACACAAGAAGTATGTCTATGGGAATTTGTGCCCATTCAGTTTAAAGAGCTGATTTGTATGTGTGGGTACTGATGTTGATGTTCCAGTTCATTCCAGAGCTGTTGAGTGGTGCTGAGGTCAGGGATCTGTAGAGGACACTGAAGTTTCTTTAAACCCACTGTCGCCTCACAACAAGCAGGTCCTGGGTTCGATCCACAGGCGGGGCGGTCCCGGTCCTTTCTGTGCGGAGTTTGCATGTTCTCCCCGTGTCTGCGTGGGTTTCCTGCGGGAGCTCCGGTTTCCTCCCACAGTCCAAAGACGTGCAGTCGGGTTAATTGGAGACACTGAATTGCCCTATGGGTGTGTGTATGAGTGTGTGTGTGTGTGTCTGCCCTGCGATGGACTGGCGCCCCATCCAGGGTGTTACTGTGTGCCTTGCGCCCATTGAAAAGCTAAGATAGGCGCCAGATTGGATAAGCGGTTAGGAAAGTGAGTGAGTAATTGATTTATTACACATTAGAGAGGGTGTCCCAATACTTTTGTCCAAAGAGTTATGCTAGGCTCAATGTGACCATCTCCCCCACCCCCTTCAAAGGTACTCGGACCAGTCCCGGAGACCCCGCCCGACCTTCCCTCTTTCAAAAAGCCGACTGCGTTTGTGTGGGTGCCCGGCTGGGTTCAAACACTCCACCAGACCTCTGCACCACCCACGTGCCTCAAATACAACTATTTAATACTCATGTATTTAATCGCCTAATTCATCTTACTGCTTTGGCTGAGACTCTGACCAACATAAAATAAAGACCTGAAAATGATGTAATAAGCTTCCACCTACCGTCCAGCAGCTTGCTGTGGTACACGGCCATCCCCGCCACCCGGCCGATGAATTTGAAGTAGGAGAGATGATCCTCGTTACAAAGACCCGAGTTCGGGTTGATCTGGAGGGTGAAATTATCCCTGTAGATCAAATTTAAACCAGAAGAGACTCAGAGAGGGTTTCGGATCTTGCAGGCATTCAAAAAATATTTGGACTCTGCAGCTATCAACTCAATAAACTCAATAAACTTAATAAAGCTATAAAGGCACTTATTTTTGTACTGGTACTGTTGATGCATTATATCCAACATCGTTCTGAACCTTCGTGTGTTTCATTTAAAGCATGGAGAATACGCAATGTGGTGAAAAGTATGTGAACACACCTCTTTATTGTTGAGTACAGGTGTTTCAGCCACACCCATTTCTAAAGGGGTATACCTATAAATATACACCCTATACACTAATTTCTAAGAGGGATATATCTATATCTATATACAGTGTATCACAAAAGTGAGTACACCCCTCACATTTCTGCAGATATTTAAGTATATCTTTTCATGGGACAACACTGACAAAATGACACTTTGACACAATGAAAAGTAGTCTGTGTGCAGCTTATATAACAGTGTAAATTTATTCTTCCCTCAAAATAACTCAATATACAGCCATTAATGTCTAAACCACCGGCAACAAAAGTGAGTACACCCCTTAGTGAAAGTTCCTGAAGTGTCAATATTTTGTGTGGCCACCATTATTTCCCAGAACTGCCTTAACTCTCCTGGGCATGGAGTTTACCAGAGCTTCACAGGTTGCCACTGGAATGCTTTTCCACTCCTCCATGACGACATCACGGAGCTGGCGGATATTCGAGACTTTGCGCTCCTCCACCTTCCGCTTGAGGATGCCCCAAAGATGTTCTATTGGGTTTAGGTCTGGAGACATGCTTGGCCAGTCCATCACCTTTACCCTCAGCCTCTTCAATAAAGCAGTGGTCGTCTTAGAGGTGTGTTTGGGGTCATTATCATGCTGGAACACTGCCCTGCGACCCAGTTTCCGGAGGGAGGGGATCATGCTCTGCTTCAGTATTTCACAGTACATATTGGAGTTCATGTGTCCCTCAATGAAATGTAACTCCCCAACACCTGCTGCACTCATGCAGCCCCAGACCATGGCATTCCCACCACCATGCTTGACTGTAGGCATGACACACTTATCTTTGTACTCCTCACCTGATTGCCGCCACACATGCTTGAGACCATCTGAACCAAACAAATTAATCTTGGTCTCATCAGACCATAGGACATAGTTCCAGTAATCCATGTCCTTTGTTGACATGTCTTCAGCAAACTGTTTGCGGGCTTTCTTGTGTAGAGACTTCAGAAGAGGCTTCCTTCTGGGGTGACAGCCATGCAGACCAATTTGATGTAGTGTGCGGCGTATGGTCTGAGCACTGACAGGCTGACCCCCCACCTTTTCAATCTCTGCAGCAATGCTGACAGCACTTCTGCGCCTATCTTTCAAAGACAGCAGTTGGATGTGACGCTGAGCACGTGCACTCAGCTTCTTTGGACGACCAACGCGAGGTCTGTTCTGAGTGGACCCTGCTCTTTTAAAACGCTGGATGATCTTGGTCACTGTGCTGCAGCTCAGTTTCAGGGTGTTGGCAATCTTCTTGTAGCCTTGGCCATCTTCATGTAGCGCAACAATTCATCTTTTAAGATCCTCAGAGAGTTCTTTGCCATGAGGTGCCATGTTGGAACTTTCAGTGACCAGTATGAGAGAGTGTGAGAGCTGTACTACTAAATTGAACACACCTGCTCCCTATGCACACCTGAGACCTAGTAACCCTAACAAGTCACATGACATTTTGGAGGGAAAATGACAAGCAGTGCTCAATTTGGACATTTAGGGGTGTAGTCTCTTAGGGGTGTACTCACTTTTGTTGCCGGTGGTTTAGACATTAATGGCTGTATATTGAGATATTTTGAGGGAAGAATACATTTACACTGTTATATAAGCTGCACACAGACTACTTTTCATTGTGTCAAAGTGTCATTTTGTCAGTGTTGTCCCATGAAAAGATATACTTAAATATCTGCAGAAATGTGAGGGGTGTACTCACTTTTGTGATACACTGTATATCTATATATATTTATACACCCTATACACCCATTTCTAAGAGGGATATATCTATATCTATATCTATATATATTTATACACCCTATACACCTATTTCTAAGAGGGGTATACCTACCTATATATATATATATATATATATATATATATATATATATATATATACCCTATGCACCCATTTCTAAGAATAACTAACAATTCTAACAATTCTCTCAACTGAATGACCGCCAGTTCCCTCAGACCTCATGGTTTGAGCAGAAACTAGGTGTCCAGATACTTTCGACCATATAGTTCATGCACAGAAGAACGACTCACAATGCAGAGTACTCAAACAGCCCATAATAAGGATTAAACATCTCCTTGGAGATGAGGAAGAACCACTCTCGGGCCACGCCCCCGTAGTCCAGCCCCTTCTCCCCGGCGAACTCCACCCAGAGGCGGGCCTTCAGCAGGTCGGGGCGCTTGACCGACAGGATGCGGCGGTACGAATCCTCCAGCAGGGCGTTCCGCCGCACGGACATCTCGAAGCGATTGGGTATGTCTGCCTGCAGGAGGAAGAGGACGAGAGTCGTATTATTTGTTCTTTATAGAGCGTGTGTGAACGATACGGCAGATATAACGAGTCGTACCGGTTTCTTGAGTTTCCTGCGGAAGTATTCGTACTTCTGTTTGTAGTCTCTGGAGTAAGGCACGGCCTGCAACGTACAGATCTGATTAGCTACGTCTTTATTAACATGCACTTCCATACATTTGCATTTGGAAAATTTATAGGTTTGGTTACAGACGTAATTGGTGCCATCTGTGCCAAACTGGTATATACACCGATCAGCCATAACATTAAAACCACCTCCTTGTTTCTACACTCACTGTTTATTTTATCAGCTCTACTTACCATATAGAAACACTTTATAGTTCTACAATTACTGACTGTAGTCCATCTGTTTCTCTGCTTTCGTTTTAGCCTGTTCTTCACTGACATGGTGGTGGTGTGTTAGTGTGTGTTGTGCTGGTATGAGTGGATCAGACACAGCAGCGCTGCTGGAGTTTTTAAACACCGTGTCCACTCACTGTCCACTCTATAAGACACTCCTACCTAGTCGGTCCACCTTGTAGATGTAAAGTCAGAGACGATCGCTCATCTATTGCTGCTGTTTGAGTCGGTCATCTTCCAGACCTTCATCAGTGGTCACAGGACGCTGCCCACGGGGCGCTGTTGGATTGATATTTTTGGTTGGTGGACTATTCTCAGTCCAGCAGTGACAGTGAGGTGTTTAATAACTCCAGCAGCGCTGCTGTGTCTGATCCACTCATACCAGCACAACACACACGCAATTCTTATTGGTAATCGTTGTATTGCTTCACTTCTAATCTACAATTATTTAGAATAAAAAACACCGTATTAAATATGGGAAGATTATGATATATGGAAAATATTAGCATTTCCAATATGGGCCTCAGACTTTTTACACACTCGTCCAGAAGAGAGTCACTCACTGGTCCAGTAATGGCCGAGTTCTGCAGTCGGGGATCTTCCCACTGTGTGTTCTTAGTGTCTGCAAACGAGACAAGTTCACGTCATCACACTGCATCACTACACACACACACACACACTATATGGCCAAAAGTATTTGGACACCTGACAACAAATGGTATTAGAAAGGCCCTTAAACCTCTGCTCTAAAACTGCTTAGACTGTATACTGTCACATTACTGTAAGTCGCTTTGTAAATGTAAATGTGATCTTTTTAGCTTTTCAGAATTATGACTGTGGGAATTTGTGCCTGTTTGGTAAAAAAGAGCAGATTTCTATGGCTGGGTTGATGTCGTTTAAAAAAGCATCAGTTGATGTTCCGGTTCATACCAGAGCTGTTAAGTAGGGCTGAGGTCAGAGCTCTGTGCAGGACACTGGGGTTTCTTCATGTCTTTACAGAACAGGAAGGACCTTCCCTAAACTGTTGCTGCAAAGTTGGAAGCATACAATTTCCTTCATATAGCTGATTTATTACACCTGTTAGCAACTGTTATGGTTGAAACACATGAATTCCATCATTAGAAGGGGCGTCCCAATACTTTTGACCATATGGTGGGCAACTTCAGGAATGTGGTTGTGCTTACTGTGATCGATGTAGAAGATTCTGCCGTCAGTGTGAACCCTCTCCTCCCATCCAGGCTACAGGACACACACACACACACACACACACACACACACACACACACACACAGAGCTTAATACAAAATTCTTATAACATTTGTTGCATCTAGCCTCGGCGCAAATTGCCGCTTTGATCAGCGCTCGGCTTGAGCGGTGCTGTAAAACGCCATTAAAGTGTGAATATGAGACGAATCTGCATTAGTGTGGAATAAGCGTCAGATCCAGTGTTACAGCTCCACATGTATCTGTGTTTATCTGGATTTTCCTCCCTGTTTCACTTTTAAACTTGTGTTACAGCTCGAGGATCTGAGAAACTGTGAGAATCAGAATCAGCTTCTCCCAGAGTCTAAAACACTTCTGGTTAAAAATAAAGCTTAACGTGGTTTAATGCAGTAAAAGAAGGAGACAGGAGCACTAAACTCCTCTTCATTATTACTGCTCATAAGTGTCTCCACCAGAGATGTTCACAAGTCACAAAATACGAGTACGAGTCAAGTCACGAGTCAATATAATAAACACAAAACATATATTGTAAATGTAGCGCAGAAATAAAGAAATAATCTGTAAGTTCAGATAAAAACAACAACAGGTTAGCGAGTGTATTTAGCCGTTTTACTTCGTGCCTTTACTTTCCTCCTCATTGTGTAAATAAATGTAATTTCTGTAACAAGAAGCTTCCAGTTAAAAGCTTCAACTGATACGTTTTGTTTTCATTACAAAAACACAGCTAAAAAAATCCATAACCGCTGCTTACCTGAGCTTCTGTTCTTCCAGATGCTATTACATTTATAAGCGTGCGTCCCATTAGGAACAGAATCCGTTATTTTGTAAATGTGCTTATAATTAAAAACCTCCAAACTTTTCCCGGTCGTGAAGTAAAACAGGAAGTCGTTAGAAAGCCGATCGAGCGTTTCATTACCACGTCATCTGTGTGACGCAAACCGAATAAATGCAAATAACAGCGTTTCTTACTAACAATTACAATCAGAAGCTCTGATTGGTTCAGAAAGCGGTTCTTACAACCATTAGCGTCGATTCTGTAGGAGCGTTCCATTCACACCAGTCGTTCCTGTGAAGTGCACTACGTAGGGTACTCCACCATTTTAAGTGAGAATCTAATCCAAAGGTGACGAAAATGTTCAAATGAAGTGAACTTTAGACTGTGTATGGAGTAGGGAGCGACGCTTCATCACTACGCCGGAAGCTGGCTGGAACATTTACACATTGCGTGCGTTGCGGGTTAAGACGGCCAAAACGGGTTAACTGTCACACATAACTAATGTTAACACATGCTGACGCTAGAGGGTCATTTTTTGCGAGTCATGAGTCGAGTCCGAGTCATTTGAAACGAGTCTGAGTCGAGTCTGAACTCGCTGTGTGTGCTACTTTCGTGCGACTGACTCGAGTCCCCATCTCTGCTCTACACTAATGAAATTCCTCACGTTACGCGTGGTTCGTACAGAGTCGCTTTTACCGCCTCATATCAAACAGTTTTAAAAAGATCAGCGGCAAAAGCGAGGTGCCACACCACATAGAAAACACTTCTCGTGTGAATGCGCCCTAGGTGAGATTCTTACCGGCAGTGGCCCGAGGTCGTTGGGGTCGAGCGAGGGTCGTCTTCTCATGTGAGCAGGAATCCGCAGCCTAGGGTCTTCCTGTATGGACAGAGGACACAACAGGTCAGTCTGTTAATGAATAGTTAGGGAGCGAATACACACACACACACACAAGCACGTGCCACACTCACCCATGTGGTGGTCCTGGTGTGGTGGTTGATGAAGAAGGGCCGTCCGTTGGGCGCACTCCGGACCTCCCAGCCCGGCGGCAGGCAGCCCGTGAAATCGAACGTGTGCGAGTGCTGATGGCCGGGCGAGTGCAGAGGGGAGGCGCAAGGCGAAAGCTGGGGTGGGGCGTAGATCGTGGGGCTCGGGGAGCGACCAGATACCCCGGCAGCTGGAGCCGAGGCACCGGCGTCTGTCGGCTGGATCAACTGACGGGCAGAAATATCACACAAACACTGTTTCTATAGTCAAACCTTTAAGAACTAGTTAAAAATGCGTGGGGGACAACAAGTGGCACAATCATTCAATCAGTCAGTTTAGGATTATAACATGCTGATAAATGCAGTGGAACATGAGGACTCCTTATATTTAGAGAGCAGAGCATCAATTACTGCAGAACGTGCAGCTGAAGTAAACTCAAATATAGCAACAGTACGGCGATGAGGTTCAAATTGACCAGGATCTTGAAAAATAAGTCGATGAGCACCATCACCGAGCCACGACTGATGAAAGCCTTGGTCTGACCAGTAGCCACATATGGATGTGAAGCTTCTGCTGAAAATCTCATGGAGGAAGATGATCACCTCTGAGCGAGTGTACGAGACGGCCAGAACAGAAAAGCAGCTACTGGAAGCCGCTCAGGTGGCGCAGCGGTAAAAACACACGCTGGAACCAGAGCTGGGATCTCGAATACATCGTGCCTGAGGTGGCTGAGCGGCCACACGAACAACGATTGGCCTGTTGTTCAGATATGGGCGGGACTAAGCCGGATGGGGTCTCTCTCTCATGACTGATGCAATTACGACCTCTGCTGGCTGATTGATGGCGCCTGCACAGAGATGAGAAAAGAGTGCTGTCAGGGTGTGTCTCTCCGTACACAACGCTGAGCTGCACTGCACTCGTCAAAGTGTAGGTGACGAGATGCATACGGCTGCTGCCCACGTGTCGGAGGGGGCGTGGGTTAGCTTCGTTCTCCTCAATCAGAGCGGGGATCGGCATTGGTGGAGAGGAAGCGTGACGCAATCGGGCAGTTGGACCCGCTAAAAGGGAGAAAACGGGGAGAAAATGCATAAATAAAATATATACTATATATTTTTTTAAAAGAGCAGCTACTGGATCACGTTAGGTCCCGCAAGTTACATTACTTTGGGCGTGTGATGAGACGCCCACATGACCACATATAGGGCAGGACGCGTGGAGGGACTCAAGACGAGGTTTGTACTAGTGGTCACATGGGAGGGGTGCAATTTTTTCCCTCTTAATCTTGTCCTATCATATTCCCCTCCCGCTTTAGACGCCCATCCTGACCGAGCACAGCCACAGACGGAGTCTTCTAGAGAGCAGTATCGCGTACAGAGAGTAACACGCCCAATGTAACGTAACTTGCAGGACTTGGCTGCTTTTTTGTTCTGGCTGTCTCATACACTTGCTCAGTGGTTGTCATCTTCCTGAGACGGAGTCTCACAGAGAGCAGTATCGCGTACACAGAGTCAAGGAACTACCTTCTGTAGGTAGAGATATTTCCCATCTCTGCCTTGTGTGAATCCTCCAAAACCTGTGCTGGTGCCTCATCCACACAGCAATGAGGACAAACCCCATCCAACCTTCCCTTCCTGAAACATGGTCGACTGTGCCTGCTGGGCACTTGGCCAGGCTGGTAGCACTGCTGACACAATTATTATGTACAGACTGTCATTTTCGAGGGCACAGTAGGTACGGGGTGTTCGTCGCGTGTTACCTGGACGAGCGGTCGGGTCCAGGTGGTAATTCGACTGTTGTGGTTAATGTAATAAGCTCGACCCCTGATGTCCTGCTTCTCCTCCCAGCCGGGGGGCAGACCGGCCGTGGTCGGCAACATCTACAAAGACGGAGAAACAAAATCAGCACACAGAAGCAGCCGTCATATATAGAAAGTATTAGCTGACCTTTTCACCTGTACGAGGCGGGTTCACGTGGAGATCCGTATCGCGCACGGAGAGTCACGCACCGATCTCCATCAATCAGCCAGCACAGGTCGCGATTGCAGTGGGACGAGCCAATTATTGACCGTGTAGGCGCTCGGCCGGTCAGTACTAGTGGGCTGGCGTGATTTACCGCTTCCCCACCCATGCGCCCACCTTGAAAGCACTTCTGTGTGTCGTTCCGGATAGGAGTGTCAGCTACATCAGGGATTTTTAACGCCCCCTTGTGGAGGTTTATGTTACATCTTGTAAACCACAGTGGGACCGTTTTTATTAAATAAGTATATTTAGTGTTATGTTTGGTTTTGATGCATCGTCTGTGTCGCCTGGGTGGACAAAATGTGGGCGAATGATGGCTTTACTCACCACAGGATGGGCTGGATGTTCCTCTACACTCAGCAGCTGGGCACTGCCCCTTCTACTACCGTGTCCCTGCGGCTAATCAACAAACACACACACACACACACGTCTATTTATAACACAAATAAACACAAACCAGTGTTTAAACTACTGGAAGTGAGAACCATGTGATGACCCTGTGTTTGTAGTGTGTGTGTGTGTGTATTGAAACGAGACCCTATAAGCTTTTTAGCAGTTAAAAGGAATTGCCATATTTTGCGAGTAGGAAGTGTTTGCACGTGGCCCTTAATTTAATCCTGATTAACTACAATATTTTACACAAAATACACTATATGGCCAAAAGTATTTGGACGCCTTTTCTCCCCATTTTCCTCCTGATTTAGCGAGTCAATTTGTCTTCTGCTGCTGAGAGATACCCGAATGCATCCGAGGAGAGCACGTCGCTGTACACGCCTCCTCCGACACGTGTACAGCCCTCCTCCTCTCGCCCCTGCATTCTGCACAGGCGTCTCTTCCGCCAATCAGGGTCCTTACACAGCGTATCTCACCCACACACACATAGTCCGGCCCCCACCCTGCAGATACGGTGGCCAATTAGTATCTGCTGCAGGCACTGTCAATTATGCCCGCCAGATGGCGCCCAGCCGACCGGTGGCGACGCCGAGTTTCGAACCGAGGAGTTCAGAATCTCGGCGCTGGTGTGCTAGCGGAATATCCGGCTGGGCGCCATGGACGTCCCATTTTAAAAACAAACCCAGGGTGACATCTAGGTGATATTTTCAGGTCCAAGGGTCCTCATGAGACTTTGAAGCATATCTGTGTATGGGAATTTGTGCCCGTTCGGTCAAAATAGCTGATTTGTAAGGCTGGGCACTGATGTTGATGTTCTAGGTCATTCCAGAGCTGTTGAGTGGGGCTGGGGTCAGGGTTTTGAGTTTCTTTAAACCCAGACAAGTACCTTCTCCAAACCGTTTCTGCAAAGTTGGAAGCCTATTATTGATTTATTACACCTTAGAAGGGGTGTCCCAATACTTTTGTCCATATAGTGTGCTTCTTGTACCCATAATAAACCCTCCACTGTACTGTATCTATAAGCGTGGCGCACGAAAGGCCAGTTGACACCAGGTCAGACAAAACTACGCAGGGCAGAGATACAAGATGAGAAGCATGAGCCAAGTTCCCAAGAGAAATAAAGTTCCCAGCATCCCTCACTGCTTCAACTTCTGTACGGAGGGCAGAGAACGAGGCGCTGGCGGTTGTACTCACCACGGGAGGGACCAGACGATCCGGCACGGTCAGCGTCGGCGCGCTCGCTCTTCGCCTCTCACGAGCTGGTGGCTAACGCAAACAATGTCCAGTTCAGATCTCCACAGATCTCAAAACATTCGTGCAAAGAGGCACGTCGAACGAAAACATCGCCGTCCACAGTATTTACGAATCACCCAGATCTCCACACGCCCCCCCCCCCCCGACACGGCACGTACGAGGTGTGTTCCGACACACAGCCCGAACACTGCGAGGACCGTCTCCGAGTGTAAAAAAGGTGATCGTGTGTGTGTGATCATGCGCTCACCGTGAGAGAGGCGCGTCTCTCGCCGCCCGTCTGCATCCGGCAGAACTCCTCGGAGAGGGCGCTGTAGTCCACGGGTGAGTGCGGGGGAGGAGGGGAGAGCTGATTCTGACTGCTGTACAGGGTTCCGTCATCCTCAGTGATGATCTCCCAGCTCTACACACACACACACACACACACACACACACACACACACACACACACCATCAGTATGACTGCGCCCCGCTCATAAAGCAATGTCTAAAAAAATATGGTTTTATGACTTTGTTTCAGAGGAACTCTGGGATGAACTGGGACTTCAGGATGAAGTGAGCTTAAACACAAATTCTCATACACACTCTAAAGAAGAGTGGAGACTGTTAAAGCCGCATAGACAGACAACTCCATATTAATGCCCAGGATTTTGGAATAGGATGTCCTACAAGCTCAAGGTGAAGGGTTCAGGGGTTTACAGTTAGAGTACAGAACTAGTAATAAGAAGGGTGCAGGTGCATCAACCAGCCAGCAGAGGCCGCAACTGCAGCAGCAACGACTAACACAGCCGATCGTGTTAGTGTGGGTTTGACCTAGAGAAGCCGGATCTCGACAGGACGCACCCCACCCCACACACATCAAATACAACACTGATTCAAATACATTCAAAAGCTTTAACCCAGAGATGGGGACCGAGTCGCACGTAAGCCGCACACACTGCGACTTCAGACTCGACTCTGACTCGTTTCAAATGACTCAGACTCGACTCATGACTCGCAAAATATGACTCATAGACAACAAATGTCAGCAGCATGTGATAACATTAGTTATGTGTGACAATTATATATATTTATATATATATATATATATATATATATATATATATACGTATATATATAATATGACATCATTCTGATCGTGTCATTTCCTTCTTTCTAATAACGCTCCGGCCGTCTTAACCCGCAACGCACGTAATGTGTAAACGTTCCAGCCAATTGTTAGTAAGAAATGCTGTTATCTGCATTTATTCAGTTTGCGTCACACAGATGACGTGGTAATGAAACGCTCGATCGGCTTTCTAACCACTTCCTGTTTTACTTCACGACCGGGAAAAGTTTGGAGGTTTTTAATTATAAGCACATTTACAAAATAACGGATTCTGTTCCTAATGGGACACACGCTTATAAATGTAATAGCATCTGGAAGAACAGAGGCTCAGGTAAGCAGCGGTTATGATGGTTTTTGCTGTGTTTTGGATTTTGGCCGCTGTGCCGTGATTTATCGAGCGCTTTTGTTCTGTAATGAAAACAAAACGTATCAGTTGAAGCTTTTAACTGGAACCTTCTTGTTACAGAAATTACATTCATTTACACAATGAGGAGGAAAGTAAAGGCACGAAGTAAAACGGCTAAATACACTCGCTAACCTGTTGTTGTTTTTATCTGAATTTACAGATTATGTGTTTATTTCTGCGCTACATTTCTAATATATGTTCTGTGTAGATTATACTGACTCGTGACTTGACTTGGACTCGTATTTTGTGACTTGTGAACATCTCTGCTTCAACGTTCTCATTTTTCTGATTTCTGATTGGCTGACTGGCATCCCTCGTGCATCCTGTGTGTGTGTGTGTGTGTGTGTGTGTGTGTGTACCTCAGGCGACTCTCTGCGGTCGTTGTCCTCGTGGTCGGAGATCTGTCTACGTGTGATGAATGGAAGCTGTGTGCTTGTGCTCTGTCTCTGCTCAGACTCACTCTGCACGTCCCTGAAAAACACATTTAATATTTTACTTAATATTAGATGTTTATTCTGTACCTAAATCTAATCTGATCCACCTGCAGGGGGCGCCACTGCATTATAAATGCAATAACAGTAAAAACGTTCTGTTTTTAGGTTGAGCTACCGTATTTTTTTTTTCTGTTATCTCATTTTATCCCAGAATCTAGTCATATCCAATTCCCAACTGTAAGTCCGCTGCAGCTTGCACAAACCATGATCCGATCAAGGGGTTCCGGATCACCACACGCCCCCTCAGACTCATGTTCAATTCTCAGCTGCTTCTTATCACCTATCAGTGTTGAGTTTCCACACATCATGTATCATGTACGGAGAGCCACACTAGGCTTTATGTTACACTCCCCCCCCCCCCCCACCACCGCCGCCACCGCAGCCAATTTGAACAGGCACCTGGATAAGCGGCAGTGGGTAAAGACCCCGTCCAACCTTCCTTTCCTCAGTCACAGCCCATTAAATGAAAGTGGGACAAGCAGTGATAATCCACCTTCTGTGTGTCTTTAGAGGTAGGTAACACCCACACAGACACAAAAAGAACATGCCAAACTTCAATGCTGTGAGACTTCAGGTAAAGAAACGATCGTGCGGTGAGCATGTGACCATAAACACGACCAATCGGATGTGAGGTGTTTGTTTCATTACTGGATGGTGGGTCTGTGCCACTGCGTGGTCCGACTCTCGTGATTGACGTAGTAGGTTCGGCCCAGGTTGTCCTGCCTCTCCTCCCAGCCGGGGGGCAGCGCGGGCAACTGCTGAGGGTTGCGCGGCCCACACATCTCCTGACTGTCCAGGAACTCCCATCCAGGCTGCAAAGGAAAGCAAAAATGAGGCACAAAACAGCACTGA
>NC_085998.1:4079495-4196995 GCF_030014385.1 Trichomycterus rosablanca
GGACGCCTGACCGTCCCAGTCTGCGCTGTGGTGCGGTTGACTGGGTCAGCTGGAAACGCGCCTTTAATCTTTCCACTCATTACGGCTGATGGAGAAAGCTTTGAATCATGGGACGTGTTTGGAAAATGACCAGCGCTTAAAGAACGCTCCTTTGAGGCCGGTAGAGGAGATAATATTCCTATTTTTTTAGCCTACACACGGGTGGTCATCTACAGTCTCAGGTCAAGTCAAAGGACACAACTGACCTACTACCAAACTGACCGATCCACTGACTTAAAGAGTTTATCAAAGGTCAGGAGACTGACCAGGCCATACAAGCGCGCTAAGCTTCTGTTTAAGAAACCAGTGCTGAGCTCTTAACCCTGCCAGGCACCTACACGGACACACGATTGGCTGTGTGACTGTAGGGGGAGGGACAGTGACAAACAGGGTTCCTTGTCGGTGGGGGTGGGGGCAGCGACATGAGAGACGAGCTCCAAGTGGCTCTGGTTTCAGTACAAAGATGTGCAGTCAGGTTCATTGGAGATACTAAACTTGTGTGTGTGTGTGTGTGCCCTGCAATGGACTGTCGCCCTGTCCAGGGTGTTTCTGTGTGCCTTGCGCCCATTGAGAACAAGAATAGGCTCCATCAACAACCCTGATTAAGATAAGTGGTTCAGAAAGTGAGTAAATGAGTGTTTCACTGTTGTTTCTGCTGCCTTCTAGTCATCCTGCAACTCATTTTTAATTGCTGGCTTATGGTCAAGCTGGGAATAGTCCTTGCTGCTGCAGTTACAGCCTGTAGGGGGCGAGTGACAGTCGGAGGGAAGGCATGGGGGCTGTTAGCAGGTATGTTAGCGTTTCTATTGTTTATTTTATTGTTTTGGTTCACGACTCGGGCCGTGCAGGAGGATCAGCAGTCAGGCTGCAGGGTGGTACGATATTATCCAAGCTTTATCAGTCAGTCTCAGAGGACAGAAAATCGTTTCCAGCCTGAGCGACAAGCATCTGAGACTTGATGTCGAGGGAGAAAAACAAACCTGGAGAACAAAAAACAATCCAAACACACAAACGCATTCACATCTGAGAACCGTTTACAGAAGGGTAACGGTTTCCTCTCATTTCCCTCCCAATCGAGTCATATCCAAATCACCTCACTCCTGACAGGAGAGCAGAGATGTTCACAAGTCACAAAATACGAGTCCGAGTCGAGTCACGAGTCAATATAATAAACACAAAACATATATTAGAAATGTGGTGTAGAAATAAACAAATAATCTGTAAGTTCAGATAAAAACAACAACAGATTAGCGAGTGTATTTAGCCGTTTTACTTCGTGCCTTTTCTTTCCTCCTCATTGTGTAAATGAATGTAATTTCCATAACAAGAAGGTTCCAGTTAAAAGCTTAAACTGATACGTTTTGTTTTCATTACAGAACAAAAGCGCTTGATAAATCACGACACAGCGGCCAAAATCCCAAACACAGCAAAACAATCATAACCGCTGCTTACCTGAGCTTCTGTTCTTCCAGATGCTATTACATTTATAAGCGTGTGTCCCATTAGGAATAGAATCTGTTATTTTGTAAATGTGCTTATAATTAAAAACCTTTTCCCGGTCGTGAAGTAAAACAGGAAGTCGTTAGAAAGCCGACCGAGCGTTTCATTACCACGTCATCTGTGTGACGCAAACTGAATAAATGCAAATAACAGCGTTTCTTACTAACAATTACAATCAGAAGCTCTGATTGGTTCAGAAAGCGATTCTTTCAACCATTAGCGCCGATTCTGTAGGAGCGTTCCGTTCACCCCAGTTGTTCCTGTGAAGTGCACTACGTAAAGTATTCCACTATTTTAAGTAGGGAGCGACGCTTCATTACTACGCCGGAAGCTGGCTGGAACATTTACACATTGCGTGCGCTACACATTTACACATTACGACCAAAACGGGTTAACTGTCACACGTAACTAATGTTAATATATGCTGACGCTAGAGACTCTTGTTGTTTAGGAGTAATTTTTTGCGAGTCATGAGTCAAGTCTAAGTCATTTCAAACGAGTCTGAGTCGAGTCTGAAGTCGCTGTGTGTGCATGCAGACTCGAGTCCCCATCTCTGCAGAAGAGGACCGTGACCTATAATCACACCCTAACAGGGTTCATACGGAGATCTGTATCGCGCACGGAGAGTCTGTGTCTGTGTAAGCGCCATCGAACAGCCAGCAGAGGTCGCAACCGCTTCCTAAATCGGACCAGCCATTCGTTGTCCCTCCTTATTTATCCGGGCTTGGGACCAGCACTGAGAGTGACTGACAAGTGCACCTCCCAGAGGCTAGGTTGTTCAGCCAATCGATACCCCCCACAGCCCACTGACAAAGCCAATCATGTCTGTGTAGACGCCCACCTGGCTGATAACACCAGATCTCAGCGGTAGTGGGCTAGCATGATCCAGCTGCTCTTTTAACCGGGGTCCAAATACTTTTGATTGACAAATGTATTGATCTGTAGGCTCAGAGCGCAGGGTCAGCCATTGTACGGCACCCCTGGAGCAGACAGGGTTAAGGGCCTTGCTCAAGGACCCAACAATGGCTGCAAAGCAGAGTGGGGATTTGAACCGACAATCTTCCGATTAATAGCCCAAAGCTCTACCCACTAGGCTACCACTGTTCCAGTGTCTTAAAATGATTGGCAGGTAATCACATCACTTACTCAACTGCGAGCCAGTCAGGCCTTTTCATTCAACATCAGTGAGCCCACATTCCCACAGACACACTCCAAAATCTTGTGGAAAGTCTGGGGGGAGGGGGACCAACAAGCTTGGAGTCAGGTGTCCATATACTTCTGGTCATATATTTATGTATAACTACAAAATTGAAATGAATAACAGCATGTCAGAGTGATGCTGATGAATAAGAGACTGAACTCTCCACAGACGGGGGTGGAGTGGGAGGTACGCAGATGGGTTTCTGGGAGAAAATGACTGGAACAAGGTGCTAAATACCAGAGCGGAGCGGAGGCTGCTCCGTACGCACGAGGAGACCCCGTCCCAAATAATTAGAGCTCCTAATGCGATAGAATTTCTCATGCGCTTGTGCCTCCGACGGGTCACTCAGCTTAACCCACTGTTTATGGGAATGCCATTCTCTGCATATGATCCCTGACTTCATGTACCGACTGGAGGCACGGCCATCTTGGGTAACCTCATGAAAAATTATAGGCCTCATATCACGAAGGCAAAAACACTAGATGGCCAAACGTATGTGGACACCCCTCATAATTACTGAATCCAGGTGTTTCACCTGGAAAGTGAGGTAAAGACGTGGTTAGATGGGTCTGGTGGAGGAACTCCAGCGTCCTGCACAGAGCCCTGACTTCAACCCTATTAAACAAATCGGGGATGCATTGGAATACCAACTGTGAGCCAGGCCTTCTAAATCCATGACCTCAAACCTATTAAACACATTAGGGATGCATTGGAATATCAACTGTGAGCCAGGCCTCCTAAATCCATGACCTCAACCCTATTAAACACATTAGGGATGCACTGGAATACCAACTGTGAGCCAGGCCTTCTAAATCCATGACCTCAACCCTATAAACACATTAGGGATGCATTGGAATATCAACTGTGAGCCAGGCCTTCTAAATCCATGACCTCAACCCTATAAACACATTAGGGATGCATTGGAATACCAACTGTGAGCCAGGCCTTCTAAATCCATGACCTCAACCCTATTAAACACATTAGGGATGCATTGGAATATCAACTGTGAGCCAGGCCTTCTAAATCCATGACCTCAACCCTATTAAACACATTAGGGATGCATTGGAATATCAACTGTGAGCCAGGCCTTCTAAATCCATGACCTCAACCCTATAAACACATTAGGGACGCATTGGAATATCAACTGTGAGCCAGGCCTCCTAAATCTATGACCTCAACCCTATAAACACATTAGGGATGCATTGGAATACCAACTGTGAGCCAGGCCTCCTAAATCTATGACCTCAACCCTATAAACACATTAGGGATGCATTGGAATATCAACTGTGAGCCAGGCCTCCTAAATCCATGACCTCAACCCTATAAACACATTAGGGACGCATTGGAATATCAACTGTGAGCCAGGCCTCCTAAATCTATGACCTCAACCCTATAAACACATTAGGGATGCATTGGAATATCAACTGTGAGCCAGGCCTTCTAAATCCATGACCTCAACCCTATAAACACATTAGGGATGCATTGGAATATCAACTGTGAGCCAGGCCTTCTAAATCCATGACCTCAACCCTATAAACACATTAGGGATGCATTGGAATACCAACTGTGAGCCAGGCCTTCTAAATCCATGACCTCAACCCTATTAAACACATTAGGGATGCATTGGAATATCAACTGTGAGCCAGGCCTTCTAAATCCATGACCTCAACCCTATAAACACATTAGAGATGCATTGGAATATCAACTGTGAGCCAGGCCTTCTAAATCCATGACCTCAAACCTATTAAACACATTAGGGATGCATTGGAATACCAACTGTGAGCCAGGCCTTCTAAATCCATGACCCCAACCCTATTAAACACATTAGGGATGCATTGGAATACCAACTGTGAGCCAGGCCTTCTAAATCCATGACCTCAACCCTATAAACACATTAGGGACGCATTGGAATATCAACTGTGAGCCAGGCCTCCTAAATCTATGACCTCAACCCTATAAACACATTAGGGATGCATTGGAATACCAACTGTGAGCCAGGCCTCCTAAATCTATGACCTCAACCCTATAAACACATTAGGGATGCATTGGAATATCAACTGTGAGCCAGGCCTCCTAAATCCATGACCTCAACCCTATAAACACATTAGGGACGCATTGGAATATCAACTGTGAGCCAGGCCTCCTAAATCTATGACCTCAACCCTATAAACACATTAGGGATGCATTGGAATATCAACTGTGAGCCAGGCCTTCTAAATCCATGACCCCAACCCTATAAACACATTAGAGATGCATTGGAATACCAACTGTGAGCCAGGCCTCCTAAATCCATGACCTCAACCCTATAAACACATTAGGGATGCATTGGAATACCAACTGTGAGCCAGGCCTCCTAAATCCATGACCTCAAACCTATTAAACACATTAGGGATGCATTGGAATACCAACTGTGAGCCAGGCCTTCTAAATCCATGACCTCAACCCTATAAACACATTAGGGATGCATTGGAATACCAACTGTGAGCCAGGCCTCCTAAATCCATGACCTCAACCCTATAAACACATTAGGGATGCATTGGAATATCAACTGTGAGCCAGGCCTCCTAAATCCATGACCTCAAACCTATTAAACACATTAGGGATGCATTGGAATACCAACTGTGAGCCAGGCCTCCTAAATCCATGACCTCAACCCTATAAACACATTAGGGACGCATTGGAATATCAACTGTGAGCCAGGCCTCCTAAATCTATGACCTCAACCCTATAAACACATTAGGGATGCATTGGAATATCAACTGTGAGCCAGGCCTTCTAAATCCATGACCCCAACCCTATAAACACATTAGAGATGCATTGGAATATCAACTGTGAGCCAGGCCTTCTAAATCCATGACCTCAACCCTATAAACACATTAGGGATGCATTGGAATACCAACTGTGAGCCAGGCCTCCTAAATCCATGACCTCAAACCTATTAAACACATTAGGGATGCATTGGAATACCAACTGTGAGCCAGGCCTTCTAAATCCATGACCTCAACCCTATTAAACACATTAGGGATGCATTGGAATATCAACTGTGAGCCAGGCCTTCTAAATCCATGACCTCAACCCTATTAAACACATTAGGGATGCATTGGAATATCAACTGTGAGCCAGGCCTTCTAAATCCATGACCCCAACCCTATAAACACATTAGGGACGCATTGGAATATCAACTGTGAGCCAGGCCTCCTAAATCTATGACCTCAACCCTATAAACACATTAGGGATGCATTGGAATACCAACTGTGAACCAGGCCTCCTAAATCTATGACCTCAACCCTATAAACACATTAGGGATGCATTGGAATATCAACTGTGAGCCAGGCCTTCTAAATCCATGACCCCAACCCTATAAACACATTAGGGATGCATTGGAATATCAACTGTGAGCCAGGCCTTCTAAATCCATGACCCCAACCCTATAAACACATTAGGGATGCATTGGAATATCAACTGTGAGCCAGGCCTTCTAAATCCATGACCCCAACCCTATAAACACATTAGGGATGCATTGGAATATCAACTGTGAGCCAGGCCTTCTAAATCCATGACCCCAACCCTATAAACACATTAGGGATGCATTGGAATACCAACTGTGAACCAGGCCTCCTAAATCTATGACCTCAACCCTATAAACACATTAGGGATGCATTGGAATATCAACTGTGAGCCAGGCCTTCTAAATCCATGACCCCAACCCTATAAACACATTAGGGATGCATTGGAATATCAACTGTGAGCCAGGCCTTCTAAATCCATGACCCCAACCCTATAAACACATTAGGGATGCATTGGAATATCAACTGTGAGCCAGGCCTTCTAAATCCATGACCTCAACCCTATAAACACATTAGGGATGCATTGGAATATCAACTGTGAGCCAGGCCTTCTAAATCCATGACCCCAACCCTATAAACACATTAGGGATGCATTGGAATATCAACTGTGAGCCAGGCCTTCTAAATCCATGACCCCAACCCTATAAACACATTAGGGATGCATTGGAATATCAACTGTGAGCCAGGCCTTCTAAATCCATGACCCCAACCCTATAAACACATTAGGGATGCATTGGAATATCAACTGTGAGCCAGGCCTTCTAAATCCATGACCCCAACCCTATAAACACATTAGGGATGCATTGGAATATCAACCGTGAGCCAGGCCTTCTAAATCCATGACCCCAACCCTATAAACACATTAGGGATGCATTGGAATATCAACTGTGAGCCAGGCCTTCTAAATCCATGACCTCAACCCTATAAACACATTAGGGATGCATTGGAATATCAACTGTGAGCCAGGCCTTCTAAATCCATGACCCCAACCCTATAAACACATTAGGGATGCATTGGAATATCAACTGTGAGCCAGGCCTTCTAAATCCATGACCTCAACCCTATAAACACATTAGGGATGCATTGGAATATCAACTGTGAGCCAGGCCTTCTAAATCCATGACCTCAACCCTATAAACACATTAGAGATGCATTGGAATATCAACCGTGAGCCAGGCCTTCTAAATCCATGACCCCAACCCTATAAACACATTAGGGATGCATTGGAATATCAACTGTGAGCCAGGCCTTCTAAATCCATGACCTCAACCCTATAAACACATTAGGGATGCATTGGAATATCAACTGTGAGCCAGGCCTTCTAAATCCATGACCCCAACCCTATAAACACATTAGGGATGCATTGGAATATCAACTGTGAGCCAGGCCTTCTAAATCCATGACCTCAACCCTATAAACACATTAGGGATGCATTGGAATATCAACTGTGAGCCAGGCCTTCTAAATCCATGACCCCAACCCTATAAACACATTAGGGATGCATTGGAATATCAACTGTGAGCCAGGCCTTCTAAATCCATGACCTCAACCCTATAAACACATTAGGGATGCATTGGAATATCAACTGTGAGCCAGGCCTTCTAAATCCATGACCTCAACCCTATTAAACACATTAGGGATGCATTGGAATATCAACTGTGAGCCAGGCCTTCTAAATCCATGACCTCAACCCTATAAACACATTAGGGATGCATTGGAATATCAACTGTGAGCCAGGCCTTCTAAATCTATGACCTCAACCCTATAAACACATTAGGGATGCATTGGAATATCAACTGTGAGCCAGGCCTTCTAAATCCATGACCTCAACCCTATAAACACATTAGAGATGCATTGGAATATCAACCGTGAGCCAGGCCTTCTAAATCCATGACCCCAACCCTATAAACACATTAGGGATGCATTGGAATATCAACTGTGAGCCAGGCCTTCTAAATCCATGACCTCAACCCTATAAACACATTAGGGATGCATTGGAATATCAACTGTGAGCCAGGCCTTCTAAATCCATGACCTCAACCCTATAAACACATTAGGGATGCATTGGAATATCAACTGTGAGCCAGGCCTTCTAAATCCATGACCTCAACCCTATTAAACACATTAGGGATGCATTGGAATATCAACTGTGAGCCAGGCCTTCTAAATCCATGACCTCAACCCTATAAACACATTAGGGATGCATTGGAATATCAACTGTGAGCCAGGCCTTCTAAATCTATGACCTCAACCCTATAAACACATTAGGGATGCATTGGAATATCAACTGTGAGCCAGGCCTTCTAAATCCATGACCTCAACCCTATAAACACATTAGAGATGCATTGGAATATCAACCGTGAGCCAGGCCTTCTAAATCCATGACCCCAACCCTATAAACACATTAGGGATGCATTGGAATATCAACTGTGAGCCAGGCCTTCTAAATCCATGACCCCAACCCTATAAACACATTAGGGATGCATTGGAATATCAACTGTGAGCCAGGCCTTCTAAATCCATGACCCCAACCCTATAAACACATTAGGGATGCATTGGAATATCAACTGTGAGCCAGGCCTTCTAAATCCATGACCTCAACCCTATAAACACATTAGGGATGCATTGGAATATCAACTGTGAGCCAGGCCTTCTAAATCCATGACCTCAACCCTATAAACACATTAGAGATGCATTGGAATATCAACCGTGAGCCAGGCCTTCTAAATCCATGACCCCAACCCTATAAACACATTAGGGATGCATTGGAATATCAACTGTGAGCCAGGCCTTCTAAATCCATGACCTCAACCCTATAAACACATTAGGGATGCATTGGAATATCAACTGTGAGCCAGGCCTTCTAAATCCATGACCCCAACCCTATAAACACATTAGGGATGCATTGGAATATCAACTGTGAGCCAGGCCTTCTAAATCCATGACCTCAACCCTATAAACACATTAGGGATGCATTGGAATATCAACTGTGAGCCAGGCCTTCTAAATCCATGACCCCAACCCTATAAACACATTAGGGATGCATTGGAATATCAACTGTGAGCCAGGCCTTCTAAATCCATGACCTCAACCCTATTAAACACATTAGGGATGCATTGGAATATCAACTGTGAGCCAGGCCTTCTAAATCCATGACCTCAACCCTATAAACACATTAGGGATGCATTGGAATATCAACTGTGAGCCAGGCCTTCTAAATCTATGACCTCAACCCTATAAACACATTAGGGATGCATTGGAATATCAACTGTGAGCCAGGCCTTCTAAATCCATGACCTCAACCCTATAAACACATTAGAGATGCATTGGAATATCAACCGTGAGCCAGGCCTTCTAAATCCATGACCCCAACCCTATAAACACATTAGGGATGCATTGGAATATCAACTGTGAGCCAGGCCTTCTAAATCCATGACCCCAACCCTATAAACACATTAGGGATGCATTGGAATATCAACCGTGAGCCAGGCCTCCTAAATCCATGAATGGGCACAAATTCCCACAGACACACTTCTAGCTCAGGAGTCCACATACACGATATGACCAAAAGTATCTGGACACCTGAGCATGAGAAGAACGGTTTTAAAACAGAGTGACGCCACTTTTCCGAGGAGACTCTGAAGTACGTCTGTGGGAATTTGCGCCCGCTCAGTTGATGTTCCGGTTCGTCCCAGAGGTCAGGACTCCCGACACGTCCGTGATTGTTTCTCTCCGTCGATAAAGCGGCGTTATTATTTATAGAAATAATCGCCCCTCCCGAACCGAACCCAGCAGCTGAGCGGGAGGCGTGCGCGCCCCTCTCGGGGGGCGTCGTTAAATTTGAGACACGCCGCAGTCCCGGTCCCAGACAATCTGGAGACAGGCAGGGGACGTCTGACGCGCCACATTTATACCCCCGCTGCAGGCTGCTCGCTATAATTAACCTTAAGGTAAACAGTTCAGGGCATGCGGTGCTAACGGAGATATCGGTCTCACACACACACACACACACACACACACACACACCCACACACCCACACCCACACACACACACACACACACACACACACACACACACACACACCCACGTGGAACAGAAATGCGCTTTAACTGGTTTCTGTGAGGTGCGTTTATCTGTAAACTGGTTCATATGGGTCGGCTGGAGGCTGGGGTCAGGTGCACACCAAGCGAATTCCAAAAAAAGTTGGGACGGTAGGATTTTAAGACATCCATTATCGTTCACTTGAACTGTATTCGGGGTATTCGGGGTATTCCTGCCTTGCGCCCAGTGTTTCCTGACGGAACCGGGTCCTCCGCGACCCTGACCAGGATAAAGCAGATGATGGAAATAAAATAAAGGTACAAGATACACTGTATGGAGAAAAGTATTGGGACGCCCCTTTTAATGATTAAAACCCTGTGTTTAAGGCAAAGCAAATGCCAATAGATGGCACAAATCATTTAAATGAAGGAAATATATGATTCCGACTGTGCAGGAACAGTTTAACAGTTTAGGGAAGGACCTTTCCTGTTCTGGCTCAGTTTAAAGAAACTACAGTGTCCTGACCTCAGCACCACTCAACAGCTCTGGGATGAACCGGAACATCAACCAGCATTAGATGGGTTTAGTGCGGAGGAACTCCAGCGTCCCGCACAGAGCCATGACTTCAATCCTATTAAACACGTTAGGGATGAATCGGAATATCAACTGTGAGCCAGGCCTCCTAAATCCATGACCTCAACCCTATTAAACATGTTAGGGATGCATTGGGAACATCAACCAGCATAACCGCCCAGTCATACAAATCAGATCTTTTGACCGAATGGGCACAAATTCCCACAGACATACTTGTCAGAAGAGCGGCTGTTGTTCTATTTTAATAGCATTGTCAAGTGTCCAAATACTTTTGGCATCAAATCCAAATCAGCAAGATCTCCGGTGCCTTCAAACCGCTCAATTTAGGACCATGAACGGTTCCACATCTGCACTATAACAGCTTCTCTGGATGGAGATTTTATGCCCCGAGTTAGGACCTCGTTTTGGGGTAAACACCGCACCTTTAACCCCGTCACCCCCCTGAGCACAAACCTCCATTTGTACCCCACATAACCAGAAGAACTGGTTTACCGTGTGTGCGCTTACTGTCGTGGTTTCCCCGGGACAGGCGCGATCTCGTCCGGGCAGTTTGGGGTTACCCCTGTGGGACACGTGTATGTGCACGCGCGCCCCTTCGCCGGCCGAGCCGATTGGTCTCGCGTTCGTCATGTGACACGTAATCCCAGCGTTTGAGAAGGGCACCTCCAGGGAGACGCTCCTCTGCAAGCCTCGGCGTGGACCCGTTTCCTGCTGCGCGCTCGATTTGCCCATGGCGGGGCAGGTGTGGTGTCTCTTCTCCGTCAGCACCTTTCCTGTAGGGAGCGAGCACGTGGAGGTGCTACGGAGCAGCTTGGGGTTGCGCTTGCCCGGTTTGCACTTAGCCTCCTCGGATTTGTCGGCGGGTTTCGCTGCGCTTCCTTTGCCGGGGGGCAGCGGGGGCTGATTGGCACAGTGCACCAGAACGCTCGAGTGCTTTTCGGATTGTTCTGGCCTCTTCGGCGGATCCGTCGGAGCGCTGACCTGCAGCATCGGCCTGGCGTCCCTGAACTCGGCGGCCGGGCAGCCGGTCTTGGAGAGTCTTAAGCCGTTCACGGCCGACGCCACGGAACCCTTGAGGTCGTCTTGTGATGCGTCCGTGGTCGACAGCTGCAGCTGGTGCGAGGTCTGAAAGGAACTCCGGGTGGACGGAGGGACCAGGGGGGGCGCCACAGGACTGACCGGCGAGGCCGGCGGCGTGTTGCTAGGACTGCGAGGGAAAATGACCAACGACGAGCATCGGCGTAAAGGAGTTTTGGTCTTCCTGTGGCAAACGGATCTGTCAAGAACAGCCTTGCGTTCGGGGAGCTCCGACTCGAATATGCTGCTGCTGCTGCAGTACCCGACGTCACTGGCGGTGCTGCTGTTGCACGACCCCGCGTCCGAGCCACCCCCCGGGTCCATTTCCTCCCCGCCGCCGTCGGCGTCCACGATCTGCCTGCCGCCGGACTGTAGGGAAATCTGCAGCACGCTCTTCTTGTTGGCTTTGGGTACAAAAAACGCCGTGTGCCGCTGAAGACTGCCATAATCTGGCGACAAAGGTGGCAGACCGAGAGCTACCCCCGGGGTCGGCTTCATGTGAAACGAACCGGTGGGAGTCAGGCCCTCGGCGTGGCTCCGGCCCGGTAATCCAAGCTCTCCGCCGTCCTCGAACCCATGGTTACAGCTCTCAGACAGGGGGTCGGTGTTGCTTCTCCTCGAGGTGAAATGAAGACGCAAGCGCTGCGCCATTCAGCCGAACCCGTTCGAGTCCGGGAGGACTAGCGGGGCATGGTGAAAATCGCGACACGAAACAGAAGACGAGAAGCGGGGAAGCAACTGCTCCGGATCCGACGCTATGATTACAATAATTAGCGCCAGCACATAGCCAAAATAGCTCCGGTGACAAGTTGCATTCCTCGTGAGGTTCCTCTGACGCTAATGACCAATGCAGGTCAAATATTCTGCACAGCCTATAGCGCACCTCCTTTCCACGGGGCAAACTCCCCAGGTGGTCCTTCTCCGTAAGGAGCTGAAACAGATTCCGGGCCCAGAGTTTCCCGGAGGCGACTCCTACACCAGCTCGGTCCCCCTCCTTTCTCCCAAACACGCTCCTCCACATGCAGACCTCCAGTCGTGCTTTAACCGTCTGACACTTTCTGCAGCTTTGCAAGACCAGATCCACAGCAGGGGGGGCATTCCCAACCCGCCCCCTTCCCATATACCCGACTTCTGGTCACACCTCTAAAAAAAAACATCGAGCTTCTGCGCCCCGAGTGCCAGCCTGGCACCGTGTCTGTGCCAGTTAGAACATTCTGTTGCATTCAGCAACACCTCGGCTTCTGGTGGTTCCCGCAGACCCGCAGCCCGCTTGTATTTTTACCCACGCTGGGGGTAGAGTTACAGCAAATAAAGCGGAACGGCTTTCAGATAGAACTCTGTATCAAACTGAGCATCGGGTTTCCTAAACTCTGAGGGTGTGGAAATAGTTTGGAAGCGAGTCGTATATTATAAAGTCATCTGCAAAACTAAATCTGAATGCATTTTATTCTGGGGTGTTTTTAATGAATTCTAAAGCGGTATTTAATCGTGGCACATCATGTGGGCACCAGTTATGTTTGGTGCGACCGCCAGTCAACACAAAAGGCACTTTCATTCATTTTATGTCAATATTTGATACACATCATGGATTAACCAGGTTGACCGTGGAATCCAAGCTGACTGCATGGTTTTGGACTGTTGGAGGAAACCCACACAGACACGGAAAGGACATGCAAACTCCGCACAGAAAGGACCCGGACCGCCCCGCCTGGGGAACGAACCCAGGACCTTCTTGCTGTGGGTTTACCTAGACTATTAACTCTGGGTCTGTTCGAAAACCCGGTGATCTCTCCACACAGATGCATTTTACGTCATCCTACACTCCCGAGAAGAGGGCGTGTCTAAATTCTTAGATTCCTTAAAATGCTCCTAGTGAGGCGCCTTAATTCTGAGCGATGATCTGACTGAATGACGACGGAGCGTCCGACGCTTCTGATGCGTCCGAAGGCAATCCCAGCATTCAGTGCGGCACGACTTGTCTTACAAAAAATGACAAACGTGGAAACATGGACGAATATAATGCGGAGCAACCAACAGAGTTATTTTCAAATGTAAATACATTTTAATTGATGTTTAATTTGTATAAAGGTGCACGAGTGTCGTTTATTTGTAAATTTGGGCTCGTCAGGGACACGGAGGGAGACGTTAGCCGCCGTGTTAGTGGGTTGTACCACCTCAGACCATCGGTTTAAACCTCCTGAGGCTAACTGTGTTAGCTTAGTAAGCTAACACTGCTAAATAATGTAATCGCTCATCTATTGCTGCTGTTTGAGTCGGTCATCTTCTAGACCTTCATCAGTGGTCACAGGACGCTGCCCACGGGGCGCTGTTGGCTGGATATTTTTGGTTGGTGGACTATTCTCAGTCCAGCAGTGACAGTGAGGTGTTTAAAAACTCCAGCAGCGCTGCTGTGCCTGATCCACTCATACCAGCACAACACACACTAACACACCACCACCATGTCAGTGTCACTGCAGTGCTGAGAATGATCCACCACCTAAATAATACCTGCTCTGTGGTGGTCCTGTGGGGGTCCTGACCATTGAAGAACAGGGTGAAAGCAGGTTAAAAAGGTATGTAGAGAAACAGATGGACTACAGTCAGTAATTGTAGAACTACAAAGTGCTTCTATATGGTAAGTGGAGCTGATAAAATGGACAGTGAGTGTAGAAACCAGGAGGTGGTTTTAATGTTATGGCTGATCGGTGTAAGTTGATGTATTATTAGAATCCTCTCTACTGAGGCAGCTGATCAGGTAGGTAGAAGATTTTCTATCAACATCAGAAACTGTGTGATGGACACCAGCAGCTTCACAGCTATGCAACCACCATCCAAAAATGAGCACCCTAAAAAAACACACGAAGTGTATTAACCTGACCCCCCTGCAGAGGTTCAGGCCAGTCCCGCGGCTCTGCTGGACCCGAGCCACGTCACTGGTTATCTGAGCCGCGCTGTGGCAGCCAGTGATGGACTTCAGGCCTGTTCGTCTGTCAGTACCATTCCAACACCATCAATCAGAAGGCGTGTTTGTTCCAGAGCGCCGGGGGGCACCGGGGTGTACCTCCAAATATTAGAGATTTCATTGAGAGATCCTGTAAAGTGGGGACACGTTAATGGATCTTCTAAACGATCGAGGAACAAGAAACATGGAATCTCACAGAAGTTTGGACGCCCTGGTAAAATTCTGTGTAGATTTACTGCGTGACACATTTTCTACAGAGAATATTAATTATAATGGACATTTTATAATTATTTTATATTATTTGATGAATTTAACATACTGCAGATACACCAAATGGACAAAAGTATTGGGACACCTGACCATAAACTTGTTGGACACCCCAATCCAAAACCATGTGCGTTTATACTGAATTGCTCCCTTTTCTCTTTGTAGCTTTAACATCATCCACATTTCTGGGAAGCCTTTCTACAAGAGTGTGTCTGTGGGAATTTGTGCCCATTCATTGCAGTCAATAGAGTCAGTGCTGTTCTTCTAATAAAGACTATATACATTTTTCTTCATCTTTATTGTCTTTTTTTACCACTGTTTTGGTCAGTGGGTATCCTGGTGGGTCTAATTCATTAAGCAAAAGCGCACACACACATACACAATCAGTGCTGTTGATTGTGTAGTGGAACAGTAGTCCTCTTATCCAGCTGTTAGTTGAACCTTGACCGTCCAAGCCTTCAACACATGATTTATTAAAACTGCACCAACCTTTTCTGCATTACAGGCGAATTCGTTTCACCCCTCACCCTCTTAACGTCTCCACCCGGCTGGATTTTATATCTCCTACCTGTGTTTTACGATAACAGCTGGGGAGAATCGTTGGCCATCGTTGTTCATTGACGCTCAGTCAACACTAGGGATGTAACGATACACTCTACCCACGTTGCGATGCGATTCACTATACGATTTTTATACAAAATTTAATTTCTGAGGTAGGTACAAACTATGCAAAACAATGCTGTTTAAAAAAATCCAAATGAAATAAATCCCACATTAAATAAATAAATGAATAATACAAATAAAGACAGTATCCTCACAAATAAATTTGGCTGGAAAATTCCGAACCTGGCAACCCTGTAGTGACGTCAACCAGGCGAGGTGAATAGCGCCGGCGCCCTCTGCTGTTTAAAGTGAATATCGATTCATGATACATGTAAACCGATTTGAATCGTTACACATGTGAATCGATTTTTATCTGTCTTGTGGTGCATCGTTACATCCCTAGTCAACACTCAGCATTCAGGCACGAACCCAAAAATGTGCTGCTCTGGCATCGTTTAGTCTCAGCTTAGAGGATTTGTGTTCATTACCCACATCTGCACACAGACTCAATAAACAGTGGCCAAGCGTTTCTGTTTCACTGTGGCCAATCCAACCAGCGCGGCGTATAAGGAACTCACTCATCAGACGTTTCTATACTGGGTCACACACTTTCATTCACACTTATTCAGCCCGATTGTGATGATTCTACGACGGCGTATTAGGGCCACTGTAAAACATAATTTTTAAGTTTTAATTTCAGAAATAAAGTCGATATATTACGGCCAAAGAGTGAGCAGCCGTCGTAGGCTTGTGAGTTCAGAGAAGCCCGGGTCCCAGTACCTGGATCCTCCAATGCGCGTAACTGTGGTTATCCAGTAACCGGCCATTACTTGGGGTGCTTGTTTGTATTGTACGCTTCCATCCACATGACATGATGACTAAACTCGTCAGTGCAACCATTTATAGCGATGCCGTGCGGCAGAGATGTTCACAAGTCACAAAATACGAGTCCGAGTCAAGTCACGAGTCTTTAGGCTAGAGTCCGAGTCAAGTCACGAGTCAATATAATAAACACAAAACATATATTAGAAATGTGGTGTAGAAATAAAGAAATAATCTGTAAGTTCAGATAAAAACAACAACAGATTAGCGAGTGTATTTAGTCGTTTTACTTCGTGCCTTTACTTTCCTAGGTACCAGTTAAAAGCTTGAACTGATACGTTTTGTTTTCATTGCAAATCACGGCACAGCGGCCAAAATCCCAAACACAGCAAAAACCATCATAACCGCTGCTTACCTTAGCTTCTGTTCTTCCAGATGCTATTACGTTTATAAGCGTGCGTCCCATTAGGAACAGAATCCGTTATTTTGTAAACGTGCTTATAATTAAAAACCTCCAAACTTTTCCCGGTTGTGAAGTAAAACAGGAAGTGGTTAGAAAGCCGATCGAGCGTTTCATTACCACGTCATCTGTGTGACGCAAACCGAATAAATGCAAATAACAGCATTTCTTACTAACAATTACAATCAGAAGCTCTGATTGGTTCAGAAAGCTGCTCTTGCAACCATTAGCACCGATTCTGTAGGAGCGTTCCATTCACCCTGGTTGTTCCTGTGAAGTGCACTACGTAGGGTATTCCACCATTTTAAGTAGGGAGCGACGCTTCATCACTACGCCGGAAGCTGGCTGGAACATTTACCCATTGCGTGTGTTGTGGGTAAGACGGTCAGAGCGTTATTAGAGAGCAGAATGATGTTGGATCATTTTATAAATATATATATATATATATATACAGTATATATATACAGTATATATACAGTATATATATATATATATAATTATCACATGTAACTAATGTTGCTGACTCTTGTTGTCCACAAGTCATTTTTTGCGAGTCACGAGTCGAGTCCGAGTCATTTGAAACGAGTCCGAGTCGAGTCTGAAGTCGCTGTGTGTGCCCATCTCTGCCGGACGGTTTTAGTTTATCGTACGAGTCCACATGCCATTAGGTGTTGGGGACTGGGTTGAAGTACTGGCGACGACGCACCGGTGGAGCACGTTCTTCTAAATAAACACAGTTTCAGCGTCTTACGATAAAAACCGGTGCTGACGTGCAGGAGATCGAGGATTTCTTTATTTGTGAACTTCACCAAATCATGAGCCACATTATTTCGACTTTTATTTACAGTGGCCCTAATCGTGTGATTCAGCTTTTAAACCATCAGTTTAGTCCTCAGACTCTGTAACACTCACCAGGCGGTTCTCGTCAAACACTTCCAGGAGCAGCCGATGCTTTCTTGGATGAACCTGAAAAGAAGCAAACAGATCATTCATTTATTCATTCATTTATTTATTTATTTATACCATCGCTTCATCCTGATCAGGGTCATGGTGGGTCTGATTCATTGGGCAAAAGGCAGGAAACACCCCAGACAAGTTACCAGTCCACCTCCCTCAGACACAGCCAATCTGTTTTTTTTAGTCATATTCAATTCCACAATTGCATTTTGCTTCCACTCCACTGCTGCTGACTTTCACTCCTGACCGAGGAGGGCCGTGACTGACACACGCCCCCTCCAAAATATGTGCAGTAGCCGACTGCATCTTTTTCTCTGCATGACGAGGGTTTATATGGGGCTCGGCCAATCATTGTCCATGTAGGCGCCAGGCCTGTCAGTACCAGAACTGAGATTCGAACTCACATGTTTTACCGCAGCGCCACCTGAGCACCTGACATAACCAGTCACGTCTGTATAGACGCCTGGCTGGCCGATAGCACCACCACACCACCCGAGCGCATTCTGATGACGATTCCTCTTGACTGTCACTACAGCAGATCAATCACCTGATATTTGATTTGGAATAGTTTCTACTAGAGATGCATGAGTACCGATACTGGTGTCGGGTATTTGCCCGATACCGCGCTCATTAACTCGTACTCGAAAACGAGGCTCCGATACTAAACATCCGATACCGTGTACCTAGTGCACGTTGCTGCGTTATGCCTGGTTCACACTACACGATTACCCTGATTTTCGCTCGGCGACTGGTCGGCGCTAGATTTGCCGGCTCGGGAGCAACTCGGCGTTCGCTCGGCGATCAAAACTCGGTTCTCGATCGCTAAGTGTGAACTATCCAACAACTCGATCCGACCGGCTCGCCGAGCGCTGGAGTTTTCTAGCACCTCAGATATCTGATCCAAGATGTGCGACTGGGAATGGGTGACATGTCAAACAGCCAATGAGAACGCAGGATACGGTGTGAGGGGAGACGCAGGAGAGGAGTGTAAACAGGTGGGACAGGGGGATAATATAGTTTATATCAGAATACATCAGCACACACACGTTTTACAGTATTTCTGACCTGATCGTTTTCTACAAAACATAACAACAAAACACCAACATTGCAAAAATATTTATTAACCTCCAACTCACTACAGAACAATCCCTGCTGCTCGTGTTGCCAAATCCACTCAGATTCATTTATTTTTCCTCCTTGATTTCATCACGTCAGCGCACAAACACTTTCATCACTCGCTACTTGTTGACGTGCATTTTTGGACGTGGTATCATTAAACTTCTCGTCACTTCTCACGTGTGTTTTTGTTTAAAAAAAAAACGGTATTCTAAATAGGTATCAGTATCGGCAAGTACAAAAATACATGTACTTGTACTCGTACTCGGTTGGGAAAAAATGGCATTGATGCATCCCTAGTTTCTACGCTGGATGCCCTTTCTGGCACATTCCTCTTATTTATCAGGGCCTGGAACCAGCACTAAGGGTGCACTGATGTGTGACCCCCTCAATGGCCAGGTTCAAGTAATGCAATTCTGTATTTGTGACCCCAGTCCGGGGTTTGAACCCCCAGAATTCATGCGTTTCAGCAACAACAGTTGGTAACAGATGTGTTATATAATTATATCAATTATTTAAAGGAAATTATAGGCTTCCAACTTTGCAGCAACAGTTTAGGGAAGGTCCCTTTCCTGTTCCAGCATGATCTCTATAAAGACATGAGGAAAAGCTCGGTTTAAAGAAATCACCTCACCTCAGCCCAACTTAAACATCAACATCATACAAAGCAGCTCTTCGGACTAAATGGGCACAAATGTCCACAGGCATACTTCAAAAGTGGCTGTTGTTCCAGCTGAAAAGATCACACAGGTCAGTCTATTTTAATAATGTGTGTTTTTAATGTCCAACAAGCTCCTGGTCAGGTGTCCAAACACTTTTGGCCATTTAGTGTATCTACAGGCTCACCAGTTCCTGTTTCTTGTTTTTCCCACACACTCAGAGTTTCACGCACGAACGCCTCCTGTCATGTCTCAACACCAGCTTCCTGTTTATCTGTTTATACATCATCTCATCCGTTCTTCTGCTGTATATAAACCTAGATCAGATCGTCTGAGGACTGACAACCGAGACGCCAGGACGGACAGAAGTGACAGTACAGTGATCAGGCAAAGAACCGGTCCGGATTATAAGGCGAGAGGAAGACTCGGGTCGGATCTGATGAGAGGATAACGGGAAGACGGATGAGCGATTGGTGCAGTGGAGGTTTCTAAACTACTTGTTGTACTGGGGCACACAGAACTAAGAGGGGACAGCTGTACCGCTCTGCATGCCAGTCAACACCAAATACTTGAAGTGATTTAACACTAAGGTGGGTTTCATTACTCTGACATGGATAAGAAATGAGTACAAATTAACACTAAAACATTTGTTATTGTGCTCTTTCTTAATAACAGAAACTAAATACAGTTGTACCTTGTAACTCGACGTCCCCTTAACTCGAAATCTTTGAAACTCACCGAACTTCTTCAAGAAATGTGTACCCTTAAACTCGACATGTGTGTGACCGCCGCTTTGTTCAGCGCTCGGCTTGAGCGGTGCAGTAAAACATCATCAAAGAGACGAATCTGCATTCGTGTGGAATAAGCGTCAGATCCAGTGTTACTGCTCCACGTGTATCTGTGTTTATCTGGATTTTCCTCCCTGTTTCACTTTTAAACTTGTGTTACAGCTCCAGCTTCTGAGAAATTGTGAGAATCAGCTTCTCCCAGAGTCTAAAACGCTTATCGTGATGTATTAAAAGAAGGAGACAGGAGCACTAAACTTCTCTAAACTTCTCTTCTGCAATTTCCTTCAGGATCAATAAAGTGTTATCTTATCTTCTCTTCATTATTACTGCTCATAAGTTCCTCCTCTAATGAAATTCCTCACTCGCTGTTTTACTACAATAAGTCACGGTAAGTTTTGTGCACCACCAACACTACATAGGAAATAACGGCACAGCCGGTGCAAACACGATTTTGCTGCTTTTCATGTGAATGCGCCGGTACTGAACGGAATACGGTACTCCAAGATCGAGCATCTCCACGATTAAGAAACGTAAGAAAACAATAAAGAAGTGAAGCTAAAGTGCAGCTTTTATTGATTTTTAATTAGGACCTTCTTGCTGTGAGGTGACAGTGCTACCCACCGAGCCACCGTGCCGCCCCTGCTTTACGGGAAATGTTGTTCCTGTTATGAACTGGTGTGATATGTCCTGTATTTCAGCTCAACAATCACAAGGATAAAACCAGAAGCTTTGTTGATGACATTTAACCGCCATGATTTTAGTGGTGTGAAGCGACATTGTCCACGTGCCCCAGTTAATTGTGTATAATGAAGCCCCGGAGCGTGGTCTTTATTCTCAGCTGGGTGATGCTTGTACGTGCTGTAAACGCACCGTGAATGGACCGTGAGTCATGACAGCGCCGTGTTGTTAAGCTCACTGGCGGACAGCGTGGAGACGGCTTTAGCTCTGGGACAGAAGTGTGAGGCTCCTGAAAGGCTGACCTTCCTAAAAAGTACCCGACGGTTTAAAGCTCTGAGCCTGAGAGCTTATATAAAGGGTACCTACAGTCTAAAGTGTACAGACACTTGAAAGGGACGTGTGTGCCATGACAGACTTGGAATTTCAATGATTTGTACCAATGTCTATCTATTATATTATTAGATATATTATTAAATTGGAATGGTATAAACATCTACACGTGTGCAGCACAATGAAATCCAGGGCGCAGTGTCTGGCATTGTATGGCGCCCCTGGAGCCAAGAAGGTTAAGGGACCCAACAGTGGCTGCATGGCAGAACCAGGATCCAAACCCACAACCTTCCAGTTAGTAAATTACAGCGTTACTAACTAGGCTACCACTGTCACTGTACCAATGCTGGCACAAGACTAATACCAGATCTGCCCTTCCTGTTCCGCTCAAACACCAGCCAATAATGACGCCCGACTGGCCAATAGCATCGCTAAAAAATAACCCAATAGCATTATCCCACCCTCCACCAAACTTTACAGTTGGCACTATGCAGTCAGGCAGGTAACATTTGCCAAACCCAGACTCAACCATCAGACTTCCAGATGGAGAAGCGTGATTGGTCACACCATAGAACATGTTTCAACAGCTCCATAGTCCAGTGGCAAAGTGCTTTACACCACTCCACCAAACGCTTGGCATAGTGTTTGGTGATGTAAGTCTTGCATACAGCTGCAACGAAGCTTCCGGGTGCACAGTTTTCGTGCTGATGTTAATGCCAGAGGAGGTTTGGAACTCTGTAGTTACTGTGTTCCCGTGCAGCCTTCCTTATTTTATCCAAGCTCCCAATTGCTAGACACCAGCCAATAATGACGCCCAACCGGTCAATAGCACCAATGAAGCATGGCATTATCCCTCCTCCACCAAACATTAAAGTTGGCACAATGCAGCCGGGCAGGTAACGTCCTCCTGATGTTTGCCAAGCCCAGACTCGTCCATCAGACTTCCAGATGTAGAAGCGTGATCGGTCACTCCACAGAACACGCATCCACTACTCCAGAGTCCAGTGTTGGTGTGCTTTACACCACTCCACCCGCTCTGTGCTTGAAGGCTTGCCTACAGCTGCGACGAAGCTTCCAGTGCACAGTTTTAGTGCTGATGTTAATGCCAGAGGTAGTTTGGAACTACGTAGCTACGTAAGTGTTGGTGACTTTCATGCACCATTCGCACCAGCACTCTTTATCTTTATGTGGTCTGCCACGTCCACGTTTAAATAATACCGCTCACAGTTGATGGTGGAATATCTAGGAGGGTAGAAGTTTCGGACTGACCTGGAAAACAGTGCGCTCTTTAGAATGACCCGTTCTTTCACAAATGATTATAAAAGTAGACTGCATGTTTCTGTGCCTGATTTTATACACCTGTATACAATTGTATACAATGGGACTGAATGGAACACCTTCATTCAATGATTTTGATGTTTCCCAAACCATTTACACACCACACAGTGTATTTATGAAGCTTAATCCTAAATGCATTGTTTTCCCCCATTCTCCAGGAATCGATTCCTGATGGCATCAAAGTCATCAGGAGGATCAGACTCGGGTTTCTGCACCAAGATCTTCTATTTTTATCTTCCTCTGCTGAACTGGCAGGTTCACCTGATCCTCCTAAAGAAGAGCGTATCAGCTTCCTTCAGCTCCAACACTGATTCTCTTTTCTACCTCATGACATTTAATTATCTGCACCTATGACTCCCCTGGTCACAAAAGTAAAGGGTAGGGGTATTTGATTTCAATTCAATAAGGTCCGGTTAGAGGAAATTTCCTCCAGCAAAGGTCCAGAACATCATAATCAGTGCTGCCACTCCTTGGGATCTTGGGATTTGAGGATTTTGCCAAGTAATTTTGGGATTTTTCATTTCCACACAAGCAATAAAAATCTGCAATTTTATGGTCTACAGTCATAAATAAATAATAAATAATAACCTGTGGTTGTTGCTGGTCATTTCTACACCTACTGTACATTCACTTCTGTCATCTGTGCAATTTACTTCAGTTGTTTGGTAATTGTTGTGACACACTGCAGGAATAAATCTGCCTCAATCGTCATAGTGTGAACAGTTTAAAATCTGATTTTCTCATGGCATCCCTTTTAGCGCCTCCAATTGCCCCATTGCGTCATGCTTCCTCCCCACCAATACGTGGGCAGCAGCCGTATGCATCTTATCACCTACACTTTGACGAGTGCAGTGCAGCTCAGCGTTGTGTACGGAGAGACACACCCTGACAGCACTCTTTTCCCGTCTCTGTTCAGGCGCCATCAATCAGCCAGCAGAGGTCGTAATTGCACAAGTCATGAGAGAGAGACCCCATCCGGCTTAGTCCCGCCCATATCTGAACAACAGGCCAATCGTTGTTCGTGTGGCCGCTCAGCCTTCGATACTTCGTGCTAGAATTCGATACGATGTATTCAAGATCCCAGCTCTGGTGTTGTAGCGTGTGTTTTTACAGCTGCACCACCTGAGCGGCCTATATATATATATTTTAATACTGATAATGATCCCACTTTTTCTTTGTCAGTTAACTCGGGATTTTTGTTTTTGTAAATAAAACAAAAATACGTTTTATAAATCAGTTACTTGGGATTTTTTGTGGCAAGATCTTGGGAATTCTTAAAATGGAGAGTGACAACACTGATCATAATATCCAACTGGCATTATAAATCAGAGTAGTTACAGTGTATCACAAAAGTGAGTACACCCCTCACATTTCTGCAGATATTTAAGTATATCTTTTCATGGGACAACACTGACAAAATGACACTTTGACACAATGAAAAGTAGTCTGTGTGCAGCTTATATAACAGTGTAAATTTACTCTTCCCTCAAAATAACTCAATATACAGGCATTAATGTCTAAACCACCGGCAACAAAAGTGAGTACACCCCTAAGAGACTACACCCCTAAATGTCCAAATTGAGCACTGCTTGTCATTTTCCCTCCAAAATGTCATGTGATTTGTTAGTGTTACTAGGTCTCAGGTGTGCATAGGGAGCAGGTGTGTTCAATTTAGTAGTACAGCTCTCACACTCTCTCATACTGGTCACTGAAAGTTCCAACATGGCACCTCATGGCAAAGAACTCTCTGAGGATCTTAAAAGACGAATTGTTGCGCTACATGAAGATGGCCAAGGCTACAAGAAGATTGCCAACACCCTGAAACTGAGCTGCAGCACAGTGGCCAAGATCATCCAGCGTTTTAAAAGAGCAGGGTCCACTCAGAACAGACCTCGCGTTGGTCGTCCAAAGAAGCTGAGTGCACGTGCTCAGCGTCACATCCAACTGCTGTCTTTGAAAGATAGGTGCAGGAGTGCTGTCAGCATTGCTGCAGAGATTGAAAAGGTGGGGGGTCAGCCTGTCAGTGCTCAGACCATACGCCGCACACTACATCAAATTGGTCTGCATGGCTGTCACCCCAGAAGGAAGCCTCTTCTGAAGTCTCTACACAAGAAAGCCTGCAAACAGTTTGCTGAAGACATGTCAACAAAGGACATGGATTACTGGAACCATGTCCTATGGTCTGATGAGACCAAGATTAATTTGTTTGGTTCAGATGGTCTCAAGCATGTGTGGCGGCAATCAGGTGAGGAGTACAAAGATAAGTGCGTCATGCCTACAGTCAAGCATGGTGGTGGGAATGCCATGGTCTGGGGCTGCATGAGTGCAGCAGGTGTTGGGGAGTTACATTTCATTGAGGGACACATGAACTCCAATATGTACTGTGAAATACTGAAGCAGAGCATGATCCCCTCCCTCCGGAAACTGGGTCGCAGGGCAGTGTTCCAGCATGATAATGACCCCAAACACACCTCTAAGACGACCACTGCTTTACTGAAGAGGCTGAGGGTAAAGGTGATGGACTGGCCAAGCATGTCTCCAGACCTAAACCCAATAGAACATCTTTGGGGCATCCTCAAGCGGAAGGTGGAGGAGCGCAAAGTCTCGAATATCCGCCAGCTCCGTGATGTCGTCATGGAGGAGTGGAAAAGCATTCCAGTGGCAACCTGTGAAGCTCTGGTAAACTCCATGCCCAGGAGAGTTAAGGCAGTTCTGGGAAATAATGGTGGCCACACAAATTATTGACACTTCAGGAACTTTCACTAAGGGGTGTACTCACTTTTGTTGCCGGTGGTTTAGACATTAATGGCTGTATATTGAGTTATTTTGAGGGAAGAATAAATTTACACTGTTATATAAGCTGCACACAGACTACTTTTCATTGTGTCAAAGTGTCATTTTGTCAGTGTTGTCCCATGAAAAGATATACTTAAATATCTGCAGAAATGTGAGGGGTGTACTCACTTTTGTGATACACTGTATATACACCGACCAGGCATAACATTATGACCACTGACAGGTGAAGTAAATAACACTGATTATCTCTTCATCACGGCACCTGTTAGTGGGGGGGGGGGGATATTATTATATTAGGCAGCATGTGAACATTTTATCCTCAAAGTTGATGTTAGAAGCAGGAAAAATGGGCGAGCGTGAAGATCTGAGCGAGTTTGATGAGGACCACATTGTGATGGCTAGACGACTGGGTCAGAGCATCTCCAAAACTGCAGCTCTTGTGGGGTGTGTCCCGGTCTGCAGTGGTCAGTATCTATCAAAAGTGGTCCAAGGAAGGAACAGTGGTAAACCGGCGACAGGGTCATGGGCGGCCAAGGCTCGCTGATCCAACAGACGAGCTACTGTAGCTCAAACTGCTGAAGAACTTCATGCTGGTTCTGATAGAAAGGTGTCAGACTCCAGGCCTCGACAGGTCAGGGCTGTTTGGGCAGTAAAAAGGGAACCAACACAATATTAGGAAGGTGGTCATAATGTACTTATTGAGAATCAAATAAGGTATAATTTATTGTCTGTTTTCACTCTGAACTGGATGAATGATGACACGTTTCTCAGGTCAACTAGGCCTGCATTTTAAAAATAGTGGGGATTTTAAAGTGCTTAATTTTAGAAGTAAATAAAAAGTGTGGTTTGATTTTCACTTCTTGTTGTTAACAAGCTTTCGTTTTGAACAGGCACTTCACTTCTCATTGTCCGAACCAATTTATAATAAATAAAAAATATAAATCTTAACAGATGAACAGCGTGGGAGGAATAAACATGTACATCTGTTCATTTTGGGTAAGAGCTCGTTTCTCTCTGACCATTTTTCTCTGTATAAAGCGCCATTTGAACGAGGATTGAATCTGAATCGCTTTCTCCTCAGACCGCTCTTTCCCGCCTCGCCTCGTTCTCTGCTGTTGAGCCGCCGCGTGCATCATAACGCACAGATCTGATTGGCCGAATGTCGTCTGAGCGATATTTATAAGCTATGTGATTGGTTCGTGAGGTAAAAGCGCTACCGTAAATGATAGAAAAGTTACACTAGAAAAGTTATTATAAATAATTCAACACTTTGTGGTTGTACTGGGTGAACTGGTAATTTGTACCATGTATCCGCTGTTAAAAAAGCTCTGACCATTAGCACAGTCATTACTAGGGTGGCCAACTTTCAGAACTGGAAATGAGGAACACCCTGGGCTGGCGGGTTGGCGGAAGGCATAGGGTGGGGGGTGGGATGGTGGGTGTTTACCTGGGGGGGGGTGTAGGCGGTTAGGGTTGCACCTATAAAAAATATAACAGGTCTTACACCTTCATAGGAACATTATCAAAATGTTTTATTTAGGCTGTTTAACATTTATTATTTTCATTCTTTATAATAATAAATCAGAACCATATTTTAGGCATAAAGAACATCATGTAACATTTTTTCTCAATAGTGCAAACAACATTTTTACATAATCCATCTTCACACTGACATGCAGCCCTGGTTCTGGACTGCGTTGCTTAAGGGGGCAGTGGGAAAATCTGGAGGGGGGCAATGCCCACCCCAGCGCCCCCATAGCGCCCACCCTGCTTGTGTTACTTTGCCCACTGCGCTACTCAAACAGTGGAATAATGAAGAGGTTGTTCTGCTGATATTTCTGCGCACACACGTCGTTACTAAAGACTAAAAGTGAACACTACTTAAAAAAATAACCAAATGCTTTCTAATTCCCACAGTAGCAGCAGTTTCCTTCTGTTTCATACACATCGCCCTGTCTCAGTCTAATCTGCAGCATTTCTCTCCCACTGATAAAAATACAGAACAAAGCGCGTCCTGTATCAGTTCAATACGGAACACCACGTTTAGTCTCCAAATAAGGAACGATTCCGTATTTTACGGGACGGTTGGCAACCCTACAGTCATTACAGACTGTACAGACCTATGCGAAAGCTCGCACACCCCTGATTAAAAGTTACACAGAACAAACCTGCACAATTAATATATATTTGCTAAATTTAACATCATTTATATATTTCATGTGCCTCTAGATTTAAAGGATCTAGAATAAAGAGCTCTGAAAGATCATAAAACACCCAGCAAATATTCTATAAGGACTAAAGTATTGGGACACCCCTTCTAATCTTTAAATTCACGTGTTACAGCCACAACAGTTGCTAACGGTTGTAATAAATCAATTATATAAAAGAAATGATATGCTTCCAACTTTGCAGCAACAGTTTGAGGAAGGTCCTTTCCTGCTCCAGCATGACTGCCCCTGTGTACAAAACAAGCTGTATGAAGCCATATCTGTGACACGATGTGATCATTGTTCATTGATGGGATGTGAAGCATTTAATCCAAGTTTATGATGGAATGTGAAGCATGTGACCAATATTTGTGATGATTTGTGATCATTGTGATGGGATGTGAAGCATGTGACTCATGTGACTCATATTCATGACAGGATGTGATCATTTACATGGAATGTGATCATTGTGATGGGATGTGAAGCATGTGTGAAGCATGTGACCCATATTTATGACTGTATATGATCATTGTGATGGGATGTGAAGCATTTAATCCAAGTTTATGATGGAATGTGAAGCATGTGACCAATATTTGTGATGATTTGTGATCATTGTGATGGGATGTGAAGCATGTGACTCATGTTCATGACAGGATGTGATCATTTACATGGAATGTGATCATTGTGATGGGATGTGAAGCATGTGTGAAGCATGTGACCCGTATTTATGACTGTATATGATCATTGTGATGGGATGTGAAGCATGTGTGAAGCATGTGACCCGTATTTATGACTGTATATGATCATTGTGATGGGATGTGAAGCATGTGTGAAGCATGTGACCCGTATTTATGACTGTATATGATCATTGTGATGGGATGTGAAGCATGTGTGAAGCATGTGACCTGTATTTATGACTGTATATGATCATTGTGATGGGATGTGAAGCATGTGTGAAGCATGTGACCTGTATTTATGACTGTATATGATCATTGTGATGGGATGTGAAGCATGTGTGAAGCATGTGACCTGTATTTATGACTGTATATGATCATTGTGATGGGATGTGAAGCATGTGTGAAGCATGTGACCCGTATTTATGACTGTATATGATCATTGTGATGGGATGTGAAGCATGTGTGAAGCATGTGACCCGTATTTATGACTGTATATGATCATTGTGATGGGATGTGAAGCATGTGTGAAGCATGTGACCTGTATTTATGACTGTATATGATCATTGTGATGGGATGTGAAGCATGTGTGAAGCATGTGACCTGTATTTATGACTGTATATGATCATTGTGATGGGATGTGAAGCATGTGTGAAGCATGTGACCTGTATTTATGACCGTATATGATCATTGTGATGGGATGTGAAGCATGTGTGAAGCATGTGACCCGTATTTATGACCGTATATGATCATTGTGATGGGATGAGAAGCATGTGTGAAGCATGTGACCTGTATTTATGACTGTATATGATCATTGTGATGGGATGTGAAGCATGTGACCCATATTTATGACCGTATATGATCATTGTGATGGGATGAGAAGCATGTGTGAAGCATGTGACCCATATTTATGACTGTATATGATCATTGTGATGGGATGTGAAGCATGTGACCCATATTTATGACCGTATATGATCATTGTGATGGGATGAGAAGCATGTGTGAAGCATGTGACCCATATTTATGACTGTATATGATCATTGTGATGGGATGTGAAGCATTTAATCCAAGTTTATGATGGAATGTGAAGCATGTGACCAATATTTGTGATGATTTGTGATCATTGTGATGGGATGTGAAGCATGTGACTCATGTTCATGACAGGATGTGATCATTTACATGGAATGTGATCATTGTGATGGGATGTGAAGCATGTGTGAAGCATGTGACCCGTATTTATGACTGTATATGATCATTGTGATGGGATGTGAAGCATGTGTGAAGCATGTGACCCGTATTTATGACTGTATATGATCATTGTGATGGGATGTGAAGCATGTGTGAAGCATGTGACCCGTATTTATGACTGTATATGATCATTGTGATGGGATGTGAAGCATGTGTGAAGCATGTGACCCGTATTTATGACTGTATATGATCATTGTGATGGGATGTGAAGCATGTGTGAAGCATGTGACCCGTATTTATGACTGTATATGATCATTGTGATGGGATGTGAAGCATGTGTGAAGCATGTGACCTGTATTTATGACTGTATATGATCATTGTGATGGGATGTGAAGCATGTGTGAAGCATGTGACCCGTATTTATGACTGTATATGATCATTGTGATGGGATGTGAAGCATGTGTGAAGCATGTGACCTGTATTTATGACTGTATATGATCATTGTGATGGGATGTGAAGCATGTGTGAAGCATGTGACCTGTATTTATGACTGTATATGATCATTGTGATGGGATGTGAAGCATGTGTGAAGCATGTGACCTGTATTTATGACCGTATATGATCATTGTGATGGGATGAGAAGCATGTGTGAAGCATGTGACCCGTATTTATGACCGTATATGATCATTGTGATGGGATGTGAAGCATGTGACCCATATTTATGACCGTATATGATCATTGTGATGGGATGAGAAGCATGTGTGAAGCATGTGACCCATATTTATGACTGTATATGATCATTGTGATGGGATGTGAAGCATGTGACCCGTATTTATGACTGCATATGATCATTGTAATGGGATGTGAAGCATGTGTGAAGCATGTGACCCGTATTTAAACTGTATATGATCAGATTTAGACTGAACTTGAGCAGCTAAAAGTGGTTAGCATGCCTCTCTCTCACTTTGGCTGTGTGAGCAGACACAGCGCTCATTGTGAACGCAGGTGCCGTGTGAGGCTATAAAACGTTATGACCATTACAGTAACATTATTAGCTATTAGCTGAGCAATGAGCTGATAAAAAAACTACTGAACGAGAGTCACGGGACTGAGCGCAGCAGGTAAAATTCATTAAAACACCTTCCTACAGTGCACAGGTTAATGTTAAACCAAGCATTATTTACTCTGCACTCTCTCTGTGTGTGTGTGTGTGTGTGTGTGTGTGTGTGTGTGTGCGCGTTCATTTTATTTCCATTAACCGCTTTATCCCGCTCAGGGCTGCCACAAGTCCAGTTCCATCTGGAAACACTAGATGGACTAGGCACTGGGCACAAGGCAAGAATACCAGGGACAGGGTGCCAATCCATCTCAGGGCTTCTGCCCCCACACATATAAGAATGAAAATATCAAAGACGAATATGTAAGCCTATATCTGATATTACACTTTTTATATTTAATATTTATGCCTATATATACTTTTTATATTATATATACCGATATATCCTCCTCACCCCCGAGATTGTGTAAATACATATTCATCGCTTATATTGTTACCAATCATTACAAAAACCTTCTAAAAATACATCATTTCTAAAACACTTTGGTTATATGTGCACATTAATAGATAAAAACGTATGTTTTGTTCGGTCACGGAGGCAACAAGCGTCTTTCTCAACAGCTGCCATCTTCGGGTCTTTTTTCAAGAAGCTTAAAAAAAATTCTCAATGTCTTTGACCAACCAGTAGAAAGACAGAGTTGTGTTGGAGTGTCTAAAAGTGAGCGTGACAAAGTAAAACTTCCTGTTGAGTTATAAAACCCAGAAAAAAAATGTCCAGTATACTGGACATTAGGAGTGAGGAGGTTAAACCAATCAGCCATAACATTTAACCCCCGTTCATGCTGTTCTTCAATGATCAGGACCCCCACAGGACCACCACAGAGCAGGTATTATTTAGGTGGTGGATCATTCTCAGCCCTGCAGTGACACTCACATGGTGGTGGTGTGTTAGTGTGTGTTGTGCTGGTATGAGCGGATCAGACACAGCAGCGCTGCTGGAGTTTTTAAACACCTCACTGTCACTGCTGGACTGAGAATAGTCCACCAACCAAAAATATCCAGCCAACAGCGCCCCGTGGGCAGCGTCCTGTGACCACCGATGAAGGTGGTTTTAATGTTATGGCTGATCAGTGTTTAAAACAGTGTACAGTGTATCACAAAAGTGAGTACACCCCTCACATTTCTGCAAATATTTTATTATATCTTTTCATGGGACAACACTATAGACATGAAACTTGGATATAAGTTAGAGTAGTCAGTGTACAGCTTGTATAGCAGTGTAGATTTACTGTCTTCTGAAAATAACTCAACACACAGCCATTAATGTCTAAATAGCTGGCAACATAAGTGAGTGCACCCCACAGTGAACATGTCCAAATTGTGCCCAAATGTGTCGTTGTCCCTCCCTGGTGTCATGTGTCAAGGTCCCAGGTGTAAATGGGGAGCAGGGCTGTTAAATTTGGTGTTTTGGGTACAATTCTCTCATACTGGCCACTGGATATTCAACATGGCACCTCATGGCAAAGAACTCTCTGAGGATGTGAGAAATAGAATTGTTGCTCTCCACAAAGATGGCCTGGGCTATAAGAAGATTGCTAACACCCTGAAACTGAGCTACAGCATGGTGGCCAAGGTCATACAGCGGTTTTCCAGGACAGGTTCCACTCGGAACAGGCTTCGCCAGGGTCGACCAAAGAAGTTGAGTCCACGTGTTCGGCGTCATATCCAGAGGTTGGCTTTAAAAAATAGACACATGAGTGCTGCCAGCATTGCTGCAGAGGTTGAAGACGTGGGAGGTCAGCCTGTCAGTGCTCAGACCATACGCCGCACACTGCATCAACTCGGTCTGCATGGTCGTCATCCCAGAAGGAAGCTGACGCACAAGAAAGCCCGCAAACAGTTTGCTGAAGACAAGCAGTCCAAGAACATGGATTACTGGAATGCCCTGTGGTCTGACGAGACCAAGATAAACTTGTTTGGCTCAGATGGTGTCCAGCATGTGTGGCGGCGCCCTGGTGAGAAGTACCAAGACAACTGTATCTTGCCTACAGTCAAGCATGGTGGTGGTAGCATCATGGTCTTGGGCTGCATGAGTGTTGCCGGCACTGGGGAGCTGCAGTTCATTGAGGGAAACATGAATTCCAACATGTACTGTGACATTCTGAAACAGAGCATGATCCCCTCCCTTCGAAAACTGTTCGAAGTTTCCAACAGTATCCGTTTCCAACAGGATAACGACCCCAAACACAACCTCCAAGATGACAACTGCCTTGCTGAGGAAGCTGAAGGTAAAGGTGATGGACTAAACCCAATTGAGCACCTGTGGCGCATCCTCAAGTGGAAGGTGGAGGAGTTCAAGGTGTCTAACATCCACCAGCTCCGTGATGTCATCATGGAGGAGTGGAAGAGGATTCCAGTAGCAACCTGTGCAGCTCTGGTGAATTCCATGCCCAGGAGGGTTAAGGCAGTGCTGGATAATAATGGTGGTCACACAAAATATTGACACTTTGTGCACAATTTGGACATGTTCACTGTGGGGTGTACTCACTTATGTTGCCAGTCATTTAGACATTAATGGCTGTGTGTTGAGTTATTTTCAGAAGACAGTAAATCTACACTGCTATACAAGTTGTACACTGACTACTCTAAGTTATATCCAAGTTTCATGTCTATAGTGTTGTCCCATGAAAAGATATAATAAAATATTTGCAGAAATGTGAGGGGTGTACTCACTTTTGTGATACACTGTATAAGTTATTGCTCCTAATGTATATATTTATATCTATAACCGATATCTATATCTTTCTGTCTAGCTATCTATGTATTTGTCTATCTGTACTCTGTCTGTCTGTCTATCTATAATGATATCTATCTGTCTGTCTATCTGTCTCTCTCTCTCTCTCTCTCTCTGTCAATCTATCTATCTAGACACCTGGCTAAACAGCACTGGCTTCAATACAAACTGGACTGGTTTGGTTTCCTGGTATAGACTGAGGAACATTCAGGGTGAAGTGAAACTGTGTCAGAGATACAGGTAGAAAACAGGGTCCTCAGTTATGATGACTTTAATGCTACTGCAATTAGATACCTGGAGAGAAGACTTTTACTTGGACAGACCCTCATCACTTCTAAATCAGGCCAAATGACTACATCAGACTATGACTGATCAAGATTTAAAGTCTTACAAAACCACCAGAAATCTATACTGCCATATGCCAATGAATCATAGCAAACACACACACACACACACATAAACATGTACTGAACAGATGAAGATACAGCACTTACCTTAAAAAAGAATTCCTCGTTCCACTTTGGATCCAACGTCTTTAAGCAAACAGAAAAATAATGATAAAACGAACTGAATATAGAAACATTAAAAGCAGCATTCAATCAAGTGTGTGGGGGTGTAAATAAAGAATCTCACCTTTTTAATGGTTTTGGTTTGAAGGCTGGTCAGTTCTCCACTGACCGGATCATACAGAGAAAGTCTCGTATACGGATCACTGTTAATAAGAACAACAACAAAAACACGTTACAAAGGTCACAGTGTCGGTCGGAATTACAACAAAAAATGATTTAAAAAATGAATCTAGTTGTTACAGAGTCAGAGAGGGAGAGCACATGCTTCCTAAAATTAATATTATATTTTATTATATAATAAAATGAATGGTAATAATAATAATAACAGCAACAATAAAAATAAAAGTAAAAAATGCAAAAATAATAAAATAATTTAATATAACAATAAAACAAAAAATAAATCAAACAAAAAATCAATTCAGTAACATGATAACAATTACAAAATGTATAAATAACAACAAAAAAATTACAATAAAATATAATAATAATAGTAATAATAAGAAAATAATTAAATCTAATAATAATTAGTATGACAATAATAATATGAATAATAATTAAAGTAATAAAAAAAGACTGAATAGTTTTTAAATAAATAAATAGAGTAATATAATAATAATAACAATAATTTACATTTTACATTTACACTTGCTGCATTTAGCAGACGCTCTTATCCAGAGCGACTTACAGAAGTGCTTCTATAGTAAACATTTCATTTCTCAAGTTTAAGTAAATACCAGTCGAAGAACACAAATCTGCTGAAACCTGTTTTTTTTTTTGGAAATGGATAAAAATGTTTAGTAAATAACTACAAGTCAGCTTAAGTGCTTAGTAAAGAGGTGATGAAGGTTTTTAGTCGTTTTTTAAAGACAGCAAGAGACTCAGATGTTCGGACAGACAGAGGAAGTTAGTTCCACCACTTGGGTGCTAGAACAGAGAAGAGCCTTGATGCTTGTCTTCCTTTAGTCCTGGATGGAGGATCAAGTCGAGCGAGACTGGTGGCTCGGAGGTTGCGTGGTACAGAGCGGGGTTTGATTAGACCACGAAGGTAGCTTGGGGCTGGTCCATTTTTGGCTTTGTAGGCGAGCGTCAGTGTTTTAAACTGAATGCGTGCAGCTACAGGAAGCCAGTGAAGAGAACGCAGCAATAATAATAATAATAACAGTTGAATAATTTAATAATAATAATGAATTAAATACAATGATAATAAGGAATACTAAGTATTAAAACAATGAATGACAATAATATAACTAATACCACTACTACTAATAATAAAATAATTGAATATAAAACACACACACACACACACACACACACACACACACACACACACACACACACACCTTTACTCAGAGTGTGTTGGATATTGGGCGTTAGCTCCTTCCTCACTGACTCATGTCCAAACAGGATCAGAACGCTGCTCAGGCTCTGCTTTATAATAAACACTTCCTATAAACAGCGCTCACAACACTTCACACTCCTGTAATAAGCCACACGTTCAGCTGAGCCAGTTTTAGGCGACACCTCAGCATGTAGTCATAATGTATCTGACCTTTCTCAGGAATGTATACGTCTCGAAAAGTCCTGAAAACAAAGAGCTGCTTCAGCTGGAATATTACTCACTTATATACACCAGTGTACACGATCGGGCATAACATTACTTCAGTATATCCAGAATTCAGCTGCTCGCCTCCTTACTCATACTCGCTCCCGTGATCATATTACACCTGTTCTACAAAAACTTCATTGGCTTCCCGTTGCTCAACGCATTCAATTCAAAATTCTTCTATTCACTCACAAAGCTCTCCATAATCAGGCCCCATCCTACCTCACCGACCTGCTCCATCAGCACATTCCCTCCCGTAGCCTTCGCTCTTCTGAGGCTAACCTACTGTCCATACCCTCTAGGACCAAGCACCGGACCTGGGGTGACAGGGCCTTTTCCATAGCTGCTCCATCTTTATGGAATGCTCTCCCCAAACACCTACGAGATTGTCCTGACCTGTCCAAATTCAAGTCACTTCTCAAAACTCATCTATTCAGAGTGGCATTTAACTTGTAACAACACAAAATAAATGCTTTTATTTTTGCTATTCTTTTTAATAGTTTTTATACTTAGATCACGACAGAAATGTGAAGTCCTAGATCCTAAAACTTGTAAAGTTTTCAGTTTCCTGATTGCATGTAAATCTGTCCTGTTTCTGTCTAATTTTAAGAAATTGTTCTATATTTGTTGTTCTCTCTCATAATTTAGCTAATTTTTAATGAACTGTCTTATGCTGCTCTCTTTGTTTTTATCTTAATTATTCTTGATGTTGATGTACTATTTTGATTTTGTACTATGATTTGTATGGTGTATGTACGTATTTGTTTTGATTATTTGTCTTATGTAAAGCGTCTTTGAGTATCTTGAAAAGCGCTATATAAATAAAATGTATTATTATTATTATTATTACTGATATTGTGTTGGTCCCACTTTTGCTGCCAAAACAGCCCTGAACCGTCGAGGCATGGACTCCACTAGACCCCTGAATGTGTGCTGTGGTATCTGGTACCAAGATGTCAGCAGCAGATCCTTTAACGTCTGTAAGTTGTGAGGTGGGGCCTCCATGGATCGGACTTGTTTGTCCAGCACGTCCCACAGATGCTCGATTGGATTGAGATCTGGGGAACTTGGAGGCCAAGTCAACACCTCAAACTGGTTGTTGTGCTCCTCAAACCGTTCCTGGCAGGGCGCATCATCCTGCTGAAAGAGGCCACCGATATCAGGGAACCGTCTCCATGAACATGGGTGAACATGGTCTGCAACAATGCTTAAGAGCTACGTGTCAAAGTAACGTCCACATGGATGGCAGGACCCGAGGTTTCCCAGTGGAACGTTGACCAAAGCATCACACTGCCTCCACCAGCTCGCCTTCTTCCCATAATGCATCCTGGTGCCGTGTGTTCCCCAGGTAAGTGACGCACACGCACCCGGCCATCCACGTGATGTAAAAGAAAACGTGATTCATCAGACCAGGCCACCTTCTTCCATCGCTCCGTGGTCCAGTCCTGATGCTCATGATGCACATTGTTGGTGCTTTGGCGGTGGACAGGGGTCAGCATGGGCACCCTGACTGGTCTGCGGTTATGCAGCCCCATACACAACAAACTGCCTTCACACGCATATGAACTTGAGTGACTCCCATTCTTAATCCATCGGGTTTAATATGATGTCGGCCACCCTGTGCAGCTATAACAGCTTCAACTCCTCTGGGAAGGCTTTCCACAAGGTTTAGGAGTGTGTTTATGGGAATTTTTGACCATTCTTCCAGAAGCGCATTTGTGAGGTCAGACACTGATGTTGGACGAGAAGGCCTGGCTCACAGTCTCCGCTCTAATTCATCCCAAAGGTGTTCTATCAGGTTGAGGTCAGGAAGTTCTTCCACACCAAACATCCACGTCTTTATGGATCTTGTGCTTTGTGCACTGGTGCGCAGTCATGTTGGAACAGGAAGGGGCCATCCCCAAACTGTTCCCACAAAGTTGGGAGCATGAAATTGTCCAGAATCTCTTGGTACGCTGAAGCATTAAGAGTTCCTTTCACTGGAACTGAGGGGCCGAGCCCGACTCCTGAAAAACACCCCCACACCATAATCCCCCCTCCACCACACTTTACACTCGGCACAATGCAGTCAGACAGGTACCGTTCTCCTGGCAACCGCCAAACCCTCTAGAGTCCAGTGGCGGCGTGCTTTATACCACTGCATCCGACGCTTTGCATTGCGCTTGGTGATACTGTATGAGGCTTGGATGCAGCTGCTTGTGCATGGAAACCCGTTCCATGAAGCTCTACACACTGTTCTTGAGCTCATCTGAAGCCACATGAAGTTTGGAGGTCTGTAGTGATCGAAGTTGGCGACCTCTGCGCACTATGTTCCTCAGCATCCGCTGACCCACTCAGCTGTGGCCGAGTTGCTGTCGTTCCCAATCGCTTCCACTTTGTTATAACAGCACTGACAGTCGACTGTTTAATATTTAGTAGTGAGGAAATTTCACGACTGGACTTGTTGCGCAGGTGGCATCACGGTACCACGCTGGAATTCACTGAGCTCCTGAGAGCGACCCGTTCTTTCACTAATGTGTGTAGAAGCAGTTTGCATGCCGAGGTGCTTGGTTTTATAATTGGATTGGAACACCTGAATTCAATGATTTGGATGGGTGAGTGAATACTTTTGGCAATATAGTGTATATAAACATTCCTACAGAACTAAAGACACCAGTACACCAGTACAGCACCAACACCGCACCCTTCTCCTAAACTCTTCTTGCGATCACCTGACACGCGAGCGGCCGAGCCAAACGGAAACCCAGTACTGAGAATGTCATTATGAGAAGCAGCGTGATCCGGCTGTGGTATCACTGCACACCTACTGCACCTCCATCTAGGTCAGAGTAGAAAAGAGGATCTCTGAAGGACACCAACTGACCGAAGGACACAGAGTAGTGCCATCTACTGGTCATCCTGGCTCCCATGATCACACAGACAGGAATGAAGTGGTGGTGGGTTAGCGCATTACACTGATGGTCCACCTGAGCGCCCTCAGAAAGGCTTTTGGTGTGACAGGCTGGACGTCAATCCATTTTAGGGCTTCGGCCATCCCTCTCACAGACACAGCCATTCACGTCTGTGTGGACAGCCGATAGCACACATCTTAGCATCAGTGGGACAGCGTAATAGCCACTATTGGACCCTTGATCAAGGCCCTTATATTAAGTAACGCACATACTACACATAGCCATGGTAATTTATTTATTTATTATTACAGTGTAGGGTTCTGGGCTATTAATCAAAAGGTTGTGGGTTTGAATCCTACCTCATGTATGCCATGCAGCAACTATTGGACCCTTGAGCAAGGCCCTTATATTAAATCATGCACAGTCTGCACATATCCATGTTAATTTAGTTATTTATTATTACAGTGTACGGTTCTGAACTATCGATCAAATGGTTGTGGGTTTGAATCCCAACTCATGTATGCCATGCAGCCACTATTGGACCCTTGATCAAGGCCCTAAGTCATGCACATCCATGTTTATTTATTTATTCTTTATTTATTATTACAGTGTAGGGTTCTGGGCTATTAATCAAAAGGTTGTGGGTTTGAATCCTACATCATGCAAGCCATGCAGGAACTGTTGGACCCTTGAGCAAGGTCCTTATATTAAGTCATATACAGTCTGCACATGGCCATGTGCATTTCTTTATTTCTTTATTTAATATTACAGTGTAGGGCTCTGAGCTATCAATAAAAAGGTTGTGGGTTTGAATCCTACATCATGCAAGCCATGCAGCCACTATTGGACCCTTGAGCAAGACCCTTATATTAAGTCATGCACATTCTGCACACAGCCATGTACATTTCTTTATTTATTATTAGAGTGTAGGGCTCTAAGCTATCGATCAAATGGTTGTGGGTTTTAATCCTACCTCATGCAAGCCATGCAGCCACTATTGGACCCTTGAGCAAGGCCCTTGACCCTCTCTGCTTGCACTCTCAGCGTGTTTATGTATATTTTACACATAAAGGCGCCTATTATTCTGTTCTATTCATTTCTTAAGTCCAGTTTTGTGACCAGTATTTACACTTTCACACTCACCTGGCACCCAAAATATCCTTCTTGGCCAGTCCAATCCCAGCAACCACCTTCACTCTCAGAATCCGACATTCATCCTGTTAGAGAGGTAAAAAACAAACAAAACCATCATGACACAGAGCAGAAACGTCCTGGTGAGTGTGTACGAGTAATTCAGATATACGGAGGTGTTATCAGAATGCAGTGCTCCTGACCTCCAGCACGGTAAACATCACTCTACTCATTACCACACGGCACGGGCCGACAACGAGGGACGCGACCCCGCCAAGGAGCGCCAACCGATCTAAATCAGTAAACTGATATACAGGTGCAGTCAAACACACGTGGAGGGTTTTAATCTCTGCATTGTTCTTTTTCTGGGACTCGGTGATTTAAATACGTCTTTGTTTTGGTTTTTTTGTTTGTTTTTTTGTTATTTTAATATATTTTCTTTATCCATTTTCTCCCTTTTAGCGCGTCCAATTACCCGATTGCATCACGCTTCTTCTCCACCAATGCCGACCCCTGCTCTGATTGAGGAGAACGAAGCTAACCCACGCCCCCTCCGACACGTGGGCAGCAGCCGTATGCATCTCGTCACCCGCACTTTGACGAGTGCAGTGCAGCTCAGCGTCGTGTACGGAGAGACACACCCTGACAGCACTCTTTTCTCATCTCTGTGCAGGCGCCATCAATCAGCCAGCAGAGGTCGTAATTGCATCAGTCATGAGAGAGAGAGACCCCATCCGGCTTAGTCCCGCCCATATCTAGCTCAGCCTCAGCCGGCAGGCAGAGCCGAGATTCGATACGATGTATTCGAGATCCCGGCTCTGGTTCCGGCGTGTGTTTTTACCGCTGTGCCACCTGAGCGGCTTAAGGACATCTTTGTTTAAATGACTTCCACATATTTGGGGTTTTATAAAAACATGCCGGGTCAGTAACATACATAAAGCACAACGGTTTTAATTTGACGGTGTTGAAAGTTATACAATGTCAGCAAACAGTCACGTGAGCTGCACGTTGCCATGGACTTAGTGTATCCAGCAATAAAAACAATGCTCACGCCTGTTTGTTCTTACTCCACGTGATCAGCAACAAACCTCAGCTGATCCATTTATAACAGGAGCCTCTTTCCTCCACAGCAGCCAGTTAAAACCTCCGGCAATGCGAAACTCTCTTGACCGTAAACATCGTCACACATGTTCCAACAGCTTTTAACTCGGAGTTTTGGAGTTTTTTGGATATTGCAGATCTAAGAGACACTAAATCAGCATGGGTTAGCTTCCGAAAAGTTTGAGGTTTCCCTGTTCCTGCACAGCAGGTGTCTAAAATCCAGCACCGTTTTTATTCTATAGGGGTGTTTACTTACTTTTGAGACCCTGTATAATAGTAGTTTACATATAGTGCACTAGGTTGGGTGTAGTAGGTTAGTGTGTGTATATATACATACACCGATCAGCCATAACATTAAAACCCACACTCTCTGTCCATTTTATCAGCTCTACTTACCATATAGAAGCACTTTGTAGTTCTACAATTACTGACTGTAGTCCATCTGTTTCTCTGCATGCTTTGTTAGCCTCCTTTCATGCTGTTCTTCAATGGTCAGGACCCCCACAGGACCACCACAGAGCAGGTATTATTTAGGTGGTGGATCATTCTCAGCACTGCAGTGACACTGACATGGTGGTGGTGTGTTAGTGTGTGTTGTGCTGGCATGAGTGGATCAGACACAGCAGCGCTGCTGGAGTTTTCAAACACCTCACCGTCACTGCTGGACTGAGAATAGTCCACCAACCAAAAACATGCAGCCAACAGCGCCCCGTGGGCAGCGTCCTGTGACCACTGATGAAGGTCTAGAAGATGACCGACTCAAACAGCAGCAATAGATGAGCGATCGTCTCTGACTTTACATCTACAAGGTGGACCGACCAGGTAGGAGTGTCTAATAGAGTGGACAGTGAGTGGACACGGTGTCTGATCACACACACTAACACACCACCACCATGTCAGTGTCACTGCAGTGCTGAGAATGATCCACCACCTAAATAATACCTGCTCTGTAGTGGTCCTGTGGGGGTCCTGACCATTGAAGAACAGAATGAAAGTGGGCTAACAAAGCATGTAGAGAAACAGATGGACTACAGTCAGTGATTGTAGAACTACAAAGTGCTTCTATATGGTAAGTGGAGCTGATATACATGCTGTACACACCACACATCCCCCTGAGAAAAGACGCCCTTATGAATCCATGAGTGTTGTGTTGATGTGTATGAAGAAGCTCAGACATGAACACGTGTATAAATGATGATGAAGATGATGATGAAGATGATGAACACGTGATGGATGAAGTGCTGAATTTTACCTCGTCGATGTGAAGTCCTCTGATTTCGCGCACAACTGCAGCCATGTTGTGACTGATACTCCAGCAGATTGGTAGATGAGAGTCAGAATGTAAACCGCGGGTTAAATCATAAGATTCATGTGATAATAGTGTTAATAAACGTGATGAATGAGTGAACTACGATCTGAACATGGTGATAATAATGAAGTGCGAGACAGCGGGGCTCATCACCGTCCCTTCACTTTCCTTCCGCCCACCACGCCCATCTACGCTTAACCACGCCCCTTTCACTCGGTCAGGGTTGCCAGGTTGGAGCAAATAAATCTCTTCCACTACCGTTGAAATCCCTACACATTAATACATTAAAACCACCTCCTTGTTTCTACACTCACTGTCCATTTTATCAGCTCCACTTACCACATAGAAGCACTTTGTAGTTCTACAATTACTGACTGTAGTCCATCTGTATCTCTAGGTGGTGGATCATTCTCAGCACTGCAGTGACACTGACATGGTGGTGGTGTGTTAGTGTGTGTTGTGCTGGTATGAGTGAATAACTCACTGTCCACTCTATTAGACACTCCTACCTAGTCGGTCCACCTTGTAGATGTAAAGTCAGAGACGATCGCTCATCTATTGCTGCTGTTTGAGTCGGTCATCTTCTAGACCTTCATCAGTGGTCACAGGACGCTGCCCACGGGGCGCTGTTGGCTGGATATTTTTGCTTGGTGGATGATTCTCAGTCCAGCAGTGACAGTGAGGTGTTTAAAAACTCCAGCAGCGCTGCTGTGTCTGATCCACTCATGCCAGCACAACACACACTAACACACCACCACCATGTCAGTGTCACCGCAGTGCTGAGAATCATCCACCACCTAAATAATACCTGCTCTGTGGTGGTCCTGTGGGGGTCCTGACCATTAAACAACAGGGTGAAAGGGGGTAACAAAGCACGCAGAGAAACAGATGGACTACAGTCAGTAATTGTAGAACTACAAAGTGCTTCTATATGGTAAGTCGAGCTGATAAAATGGACAGTGAGTGTAGAAACAAGGAGGTGGTTTTAATGTTATGCCTGATCGGTGTACACACCTTTACTCACACCTGAGGTTTGTTTGTTTGTTTATTAGGATTTTAACGTCATGTTTTACACTACATTCATGACAGGAGCGGTAGTTACTCATTACACAAGATTCATCAGTTCAAGTTTAATATCAAACACAGTCCTGGACAATTCAGTATCTCCAATTCACCTCACTTGCACGTATTTGGACTGTGGGAGGAAACCGGAGCACCCGGAGGAAACCCACGTGGACATGGGGAGAACATGCAAACTCCACTCAGAAAGGACCCGGACCGCCCCACCTGGGGATCGAACCCAGGACCTTCTTGCTGTGAGGCAACCGTGCCACCCCCTCACACCTGAGGTAATTTTAGTAGCTCCAGTTAGCCTGACTGCATGTCTTTTGGACTTGTGAGAGGAAACCGGAGCACCCACATGAACACGGGGAGAACATGCAAACTCCACAAAGAAAAAAACATCATCCCAGGTCCTTCTTGCTGTAAGGGCGAAAGCGCTACCCACAGCAACAGTTTGTAGGCAGTTGTATCCTAGCGGTTAAGGTACTGGACTAGTTATCAAAAGATCAGTGGTACAAGCCCCACCACTGTCAGGATGCCACTGTTGGGCCCTTGAGCAAGGCCCCTAACCCTACATTTTCAGCATTTAGCAGACGCTTTTATCCAAAGCGTCTTACAGTACTGTGACAGTATATTGTCTAAGCATTTGAAGGTTAAGGGCCTTGCTCATGGGCCCAATAGTAACAATCTGGCAGTGGTGGGGTTTAAACCAGAGACCTGTTGATTACTAGTCCAGTACCTTAACTGCTAGGCTACAACTGCCCTATACTGTCACAGTGCTGTAAGTCGCTTTGGATAAAAGCGTCTGCTAAATGCTGAAAATGTAAACACTGTGTCACCCACTGGTAAACACCAAGCAAACACAACTATGTGGTCACAACTTCTCTACAACCACCAAATGTCTCAAATTATTTTGCTGGTTAGTAAGGTAAAATGAAACACTTGTAGGCATATTCTACATATTTTATGTTTTACAACATTTCAGTTGTCTCCTACATAAAGCCACGTTAATACAAGTCATTAGTTAAGTCATCTGCACGCTTTTCTAATTTACAAAGGTTCTCAAGTATGTTGTATGTGCCCATAATTAACTCAACTACATTCCAAAACGTTAGAACATTAATGGCCCTTTTCCTCTACACTTTCCTCTATGGTATGCTTTTGGAACTGGAAATTGGAACTGCATTTGGAAACAGACAGTAACAGACCGCAGGAAATCATCCTTTCTCTAGTTTTGTCCTGTAACAGCGAAACTTCAGCAGCTCTGCAGAATGTCTCCTGTCACCTCCATCACTGAAGGTTTGACTGGGGTTCTTACTGGAACAAATCAACTTCCAGTATGAGTTTTAGGCACTAGCTAGCTAGCGTAAGTTGTAAACATTATGAGTATTTATGTATGGTGTAAGATCCTGTTCAGTTAGCTTATTTTAGCTCTCTGGCTAATATAAACATCCATTAACATGCTTCTTCCATGAGGATTGTTATGAACACACTCACATTCTCACATGTGGCCTTAATTCACTTTTAAAATGTCTCTGATGTTGATCTCTAACACATTTTCATGTCTGAGTGAACTTCTTAATCCTGGCTGTTTTTTATTAGTGTGGTTTGGCCCTGTGATTAAATAAAGTAGAGTGACCAGACAGGCAGTCCCCGATTTTAAGAACCTGTCTCCAACTAGAGCTGTCCCTGAAAATGTCCCAGATTTTTGCAGTGTAAACAAACTCTTGTAAGTGAGAAGCAAGTAAAACAGAGCAGCAGAGGTTTCTGTGCACCGTTCACATCGTTGCTCCGATTTCCAGAAGATTCCAAAGGACTTTTTGTTTTTTTAGATCTTAAAAATAAATATATACATTACAAAAAACAGTCAGACTACCTGTAGTGTGAGGCAAATGGTTTGAGATACTGACTACTGGCCTTATGCTGTTAAATCTGCTGAACAGGTTGAGGAATAGATTTATTTAGGTGAGGTTGCTGTGGCTCATCATCTCAGTCTTCTAATAAAGAAAGTCATTTACATGTTTTGCATTTAGCAGATGCTTTTATCCAAAGCGACTGGTAGTTGTGGGGTTTAAACCAGCAACCTTGTGCTTACTGGTCCAGTACCTTAACCTAGGTTACAACTATCCTTGGAAATCTGTATCGCGGAAGTCACAAGTGTAGGGCGCTTGGGTGGTGCAGCACTAAAGCACACCAGCCCACTAGTGCTGACACAGACAATGATTGGCTTGTCCGAGGGAGGGAGGGCCGGAGGAATCCCTCAAAACTGCAGCAATTCCGACCCCTGTGGCTTTCCTTGCGCGATACGGATTTCCATATAAACCCACCTCATGCAGGTGAAAAGAAGTGGTCAGTACCGGTCAGGTCAATCGTTGGTTCATTTCCCAATCTTGCCACTAGTACTGCTCCCTTTGCATTGGACGAGGAGGGCTGAGACTATTATGTTACTCCTTCAACACACACATTCACCATCCACAGCTTTTTACCTTCCATCAACATGTTAGGAGAGACACGCTTAGCACTTCAGATCATCCAGATAAAGCAGATGTCTTGACCATACAGCAAAGATTCTACTGCACCTATTCCTGACCTATTCCGTCTTTCGGGCAAAGCCAGTCATGCCTGTATAAGCGCCAGGCCAGGTCAATAGCACCGCCTGAGATTCGATTCAAGATTTGAGAACTCAAGGATTTTAATGTCATGTTTTACACTTTGGTTACATTAATGACAGGAACGGTAGTTACTCATTACACAAGGTTCATCAGTTCAAGGTTATATTGAACACAGTCATGGACAATTTAGTGTCTCCAATTCACCTCACTTGCATGTCTTTGGACTGTGGGAGGAAACCGGAGCACCCGGAGGAAACCCACGCGGACATGGGAGAACATGCAAACTCCACACAGAAAGGACCCGGACTGCCCCACCTGGGGATGGAACCCAGGACCTTCTTGCTGTGAGGCGACAGTGCTACCCACTTAACCACCGTGCCGCCCTAGATCGAGTGTGTTGTATGGAATTAAAATGAATGCTAAGAAGTGCCTAATGTCTTAGACTTTTGGCTCACACTGTAGATGTAAACCTTAAACGTAAGTATAATTCATTGTTTGATGTGTTTTGTAACCTGTTATTGTTAGCGCCCAATAAACTAATATGCTAAATACTACTTTGTATTTTGAAATATACTTTGTATATGGGTGATTCTTCAATTGAGAGAACTTTTACGTCCCTAGGTTATAAATTTGTGTTAAAAATACTTTAGTACAAAACAACTATTTTAGGTATTAAAAAGATCATTCATTGCATCACTAAAAAAAATTACATACCAAAATAATTATGATTTCCATTTTTTATGATGATTTAAACATCAATATTTTGCTACTTTGGCCTCGTCCCCAACCCAGACTTTATAACTTCTCTGCTCTAATAAAATGCTAAAATGTGATCAATTCATTATAAAAATCACAATATGAGTTTTATAATAACTTAAAAAGAAACAAAATGTAATTTTTTTTCATATTTGTACAACTTTCTTATTTGTATTTGTGTCTATGCATATTTTTGAGCAATATATTACTGTCCCCAGCATTATCGTCATTACCGCAACAGTGTATGGTTTCTGTAGGGAATCATTTGAAGGTGACACTTGTTTATGTTGTAACCATGGAAACAAAGACTTGTAAGGAAGCACATGCCAGCCATGAGAGAAAATGTTTTAATGTCTGGCAAAGTGAATAATTTAATCACTTATTCCTCCTGATCATAGAGTATATTTATTCAGCGTCATTATCAATATCAATATGGCAGTACTTTACCAAAAAAAAAAAAAGAAATTTACACATTATTTATATGTATTTAAAGTGCATCTTGTACTAGCTGTTGACTAGCTTTAGCAAATCCATGGCCTAGCTAGTTTTTTTCTTTAAAAAAGTAAAAATTGTCATTACCGCAACACGTCATTACCAACACATAATGACATTTTGCTATGCCACTTCGCAAATAAATATGAATTTGAATATAATATGAATATAATTTTATTTTTCAAAAGTTAAGATGGTAAAAAGAGCCCGCAATTGAAGAATCACCCTTATACTTTGTAATACTGTTGTATTGCTAGTGTTGAGAACATGGTGCAATATTTCTTAAACAACATAACTAGCATGAAATAAAGCACCTACAATCATCTAAAACCTAAAAAACTACAACTACCATGTCCCCTGGTGCATCACGGAAAGTCACGTGACAGTTCTGACCAATCAGAATGAAATACTCGTTTCTCCGTCCGGTAACGCGTTTCCCTGGGAAGTGGCGCTTACACACACTGATCTGATCCAGAGGTAAGAGTGTATTATATTCACATTATACACTCTTTATTTATTCATTTATTGTTTTTATATCCGTTTAGGCTCTAAATGCCAACTAAAGTTGATGATTATGATTTATCTTGCGTGGCTGGTTCATTCATGTTAGTTTATTAGTTTTTGTGCAGAAATGTGGTGTTGCATAACTTAATTATCCAATATATCTGCACTGTGGACAGTAAAGCAGTGCAAGTATATTTAGAATACAAATGGGTGAGTGAGAGTGAATGAGTAAGTGGGTGTGAGTGAGAGTGAATTACTGATGAGTGAATGAGAGAGTAGGTGTGAGTGAATTAGTGATGAGTGAATGAGAGAGTAGGTGTGAGTGAAAGTGAATTAGTGATGAGTGAATGAGAGAGTAGGTGTGAGTGAGAGTGAATTAGTGATGAGTGAATGAGAGAGTAGGTGTGAGTGAGAGTGAATTAGTGATGAGTGAATGAGAGAGTAGGTGTGAGTGAGAGTGAATTAGTGATGAGTGAATGAGAGAGTAGGTGTGAGTGAGAGTGAATTAGTGATGAGTGAATGAGAGAGTAGGTGTGAGTGAAAGTGAATTAGTGATGAGTGAATGAGAGAGTAGGTGTGAGTGAGAGTGAATTAGTGATGAGTGAATGAGAGAGTAGGTGTGAGTGAGAGTGAATTAGTGATGAGTGAATGAGAGAGTAGGTGTGAGTGAGAGTGAATTAGTGATAAGTGAATGAGAGAGTAGGTGTGAGCGAGAGTGAATTAGTGATGAGAGAATGAGAGAGTAGGTGTGAGCGAGAGTGAATTAGTGATGAGAGAATGAGAGAGTAGGTGTGAGCGAGAGTGAATGGGTGAGTGACTGAGTGAGTAAATGATTGAGAGAGTAAGTGTATTGGTGAGTGAGTGAATTAGTGATGAGTGAATGAAAAAGTGGGTGTGAGTGAGTGAGAGTGAATTGGTGAGTGGCTGAGTGAGTGAGTAAATGATTGAGAGAGTAAGTGTATTGGTGAGTGAGTGAATGAGAGAGTAGGTGTGAGTGAGAGTGAATTAGTGATGAGTGAATGAGAGAGTAGGTGTGAGTGAGAGTGAATTAGTGATGAGTGAATGAGAGAGTAGGTGTGAGTGAAAGTGAATTAGTGATGAGTGAATGAGAGAGTAGGTGTGAGTGAGAGTGAATTAGTGATGAGTGAATAAGAGAGTAGGTGTGAGTGAGAGTGAATTAGTGATAAGTGAATGAGAGAGTAGGTGTGAGTGAGAGTGAATTAGTGATAAGTGAATGAGAGAGTAGGTGTGAGTGAGAGTGAATTAGTGATGAGTGAATGAGAGAGTAGGTGTGAGTGAGAGTGAATTAGTGATAAGTGAATGAGAGAGTAGGTGTGAGCGAGAGTGAATTAGTGATGAGAGAATGAGAGAGTAGGTGTGAGCGAGAGTGAATTGGTGAGTGACTGAGTGAGTAAATGATTGAGAGAGTAAGTGTATTGGTGAGTGAGTGAATTAGTGATGAGTGAATGAGAGTAAATGGGTGAGTGACTGAGTGAGTAAATGATTGAGAGAGTAAGTGTATATAGGTGAGTGAGTGAATTAGTGATGAGTGAATGAAAAAGTGGGTGTGAGTGAGTGAGAGTGAATTGGTGAGTGGCTGAGTGAGTGAGTAAATGATTGAGAGAGTAAGTGTATTGGTGAGTGAGTGAATTAGTGATGAGTGAATGAGAGAGTAGGTGTGAGCGAGAGTGAATTAGTGATGAGTGAATGAGAGAGTAGGTGTGAGCGAGAGTGAATGGGTGAGTGACTGAGTGAGTAAATGATTGAGAGAGTAAGTGTATTGGTGAGTGAGTGAATTAGTGATGAGTGAATGAGAGTAAATGGGTGAGTGACTGAGTGAGTAAATGATTGAGAGAGTAAGTGTATATAGGTGAGTGAGTGAATTAGTGATGAGTGAATGAAAAAGTGGGTGTGAGTGAGTGAGAGTGAATTGGTGAGTGGCTGAGTGAGTGAGTAAATGATTGAGAGAGTAAGTGTATTGGTGAGTGAGTGAATTAGTGATGAGTGAATGAGAGAGTAGGTGTGAGCGAGAGTGAATGGGTGAGTGACTGAGTGAGTAAATGATTGAGAGAGTAAGTGTATTGGTGAGTGAGTGAATTAGTGATGAGTGAATGAGAGTAAATGGGTGAGTGACTGAGTGAGTAAATGATTGAGAGAGTAAGTGTATATAGGTGAGTGAGTGAATTAGTGATGAGTGAATGAAAAAGTGGGTGTGAGTGAGTGAGAGTGAATTGGTGAGTGGCTGAGTGAGTGAGTAAATGATTGAGAGAGTAAGTGTATTGGTGAGTGAGTGAATTAGTGATGAGTGAATGAGAGAGTAGGTGTGAGCGAGAGTGAATTAGTGATGAGTGAATGAGAGAGTAGGTGTGAGCGAGAGTGAATGGGTGAGTGACTGAGTGAGTAAATGATTGAGAGAGTAAGTTTATTGGTGAGAGTGAATTAGTGATGAGTGAGAGTAAATGGGTGAGTGACTGAGTGAGTAAATGATTGAGAGAGTAAGTGTATTGGTGAGTGAGTGAATTAGTGATGAGGGAATGAAAAAGTGGGTGTGAGTGAGTGAGAGTGAATTGGTGAGTGGCTGAGTGAGCGAATGGTTAAGTAAATGATTCAGAGAATGAGTGTATAGGTGAGTGAGTGAATTGGTAAATAGGGAGTGAGTGAGTGCGAGCAAATGAGTGAATGGGTGAGTTAGAAAATGTTTGAGAGTATGTGTATGGTTGAGTGGGTGAGTGAGTGAGTGAGTGAGTGAATGAGTGAGAAAGTATGTGTATAAGAGAGTGAGTGGGTGAGTGAGTAGGTGTGAGTGAGTAAATGATTGTGAGGGTATGTGTATGGTTGAGTGATTGAGTAAGTGAATGAGTGAGTAGGTATAGGTGTATAGGTGAGTGATTTAGTGAGTAATTAAAAGAGTGAGTGAGAGTGAATTGTGATGAGTGAAGGAGAGAGTAGGTGTATTAGTGATGAGTGAATGAGAGATGTAGAGAGTAGGTATAGGTGTATAGGTGAGTGATTTAGTGAATAATTAAAAGAGTGAGTGAGAGTGAATTGTGATGAGTGAAGGAGAGAGTAGGTGTATTAGTGATGAGTGAATGAGAGATGTAGAGAGTAGGTATAGGTGTATAGGTGAGTGATTTAGTGAATAATTAAAAGAGTGAGTGAGAGTGAATTGGTAAATGGGGGAGTGAATGAGAGAGTGAGTGGATGAGTAATTGAATGTGATGTATGTGTATTTTTAAGTGAGTAAATAAGTGATCGAATGAGGGAGTGATGATCCGGTGGGCAAGGGAGTAAAAGATTGAGTTAAAGGGTGGGTAAATTGTTGAGTAAATTGTTGAGTGAATTAGAGTGAGTGGGTGAGTGAGTGAATTGTTAGTGTGGATGTTGGATTGGTGTTGATCAGTGATGTTTTGCTGTAGTTCAGGTTCCCTCAGATGGTGAGCGATTGTTTCCTCCCCTGCACCAATAGAAACTCACCTTGTTTCAGTACAATTACTTTCTTTTTCTTTTTTTTGTGTGTGTTAATTTTAGGTCCTTCTCAGCCGTTCCTGCTCACGATGAACGCAAACCCACCCGTCCAGACGTATGTCATCACCGGCGGGGGCGGATATTTCGGATTTCGGTACGTTACATTCCACAAAGAATCACGTAAATGCTGCAGAGTCGTCAGTTCGTCATTCGTGCTGCAAATCTCCCGTTCTAACACATCCTAAAAGCGCTCATGTTCGTTGAAGCACTCTGAGACGTTATCGTGCTGGACGTAGGCGTGTGTACGATGGACGGTTGTGTCCACAGAGAGACGCTCATGCTCAGCGACAACACTCAGACCGACTGTTGAATTAAAACAAAGCTTGTTTGGCAAAATACCACCACCAACCAGCCTAAAGTGTTAGTAGTACTAGACAGGTAAAGTCTGTGGATTTGTGCTGTTTATGCCAAATTCTGACCCGACCATTCGCATGTTCCTGCAGAAATTGAGATTCATCAGACCAGGCAACATTTTGGTCATCTTACGCCCACTGTAGCCTCCAAATTCTCCAAAAATCCGTCTGGTTTTGTGCTGTCGTGGACCATCCGCGTCAGGATGTGGCTCTGAGATGCTTTTCTGTTTACCGCCAATGTAGTAAAAATATTTGAGTTGTTCTGTCCTCGCACATTCACAGACCTTCTGCTTCGGCATCACGACTACTCCAGTCACAGAGATTGCGTATTGCAGTGGGCAGAGACCCATATCTGATCTACCCGTTTTTTTTGTGGACGCCTGGCCAGGTCAGTGGCTCTGCTGAGCTTAAGATTCACGAGTTCAAACAGGTCGCTGTACAGTTCACACTACCATCTATCACCAACTGGAATCGCAGGCGAGCTTCTCTGGTCTCCCAAACTACGTCCTGTCACGAAAACAAACGCGAGAAGTGAGGAGGGGTTTAATGATACCACGTCCAAAAATACACGTCAACAAGTAGCGAGCGATCAAAGTTTGTGTGCTGATGCGCAGCGTAAAATCAAAGAGGAAAAATAAATGAATCTGAGTGGATTTGGCAACGTGAACAGCAGGGATTGTTCTGTAGTGAGTTGGAGGCTAATAAATATTTTTTGCAATGCAACGTTGGTGTTTTGTAGAGAACGATCAGGTCAGAAATACTGTAAAACTTGAGTGTGTCTCTCCCTGTCCCACCTTTTTACACTCCTCCCCTGCGTTTCCCCTCACTCCGTATCTTGCGTTCTCATTGGCCATTCGAAATAGCACTCATTGCCAGTTGGGCAACTCGGATCCAGATATTTGACATGCTAGATATCTCTCTCCGGTCGCAGAGCGCTCGAGTTGTTGAGTAGTTCACACACAGCGATTAAGAGCTGAGCTTCATTTACCGAGTGAGCGCCGAGTTGCTCCCGAGCCGGCAAATCTAGCGCCGACCAGTCGCCGAGCACAAATCGTGTAGTGTGAACTAGGCATAAGACTACCATAAGGTACCTTTGCATTCTTAGTACTGTTGTCAGCTAAAAATATTTGGGAGAATAAACAGATCACAGATTTGAGTTTTTACTGCATTTATCACATTGTCCCAACTTTTCCTGACGTGGTTTGTTTGCACACGAGTTCTTAATAAAGTGACCAGTGAGTGTAACAGTAATGCACATGCATATCCACATCTACCACTAGATGGAGACACCACACTGTTACATTTGCATTCTATACCGGTTGTCCTGTATACTGTATGTTGTATCTCGCATGTGATTTAAAGTCATAGACAAATAGTTGACATATAGGTGTCATAAATGTCCAGGGTCTTGGGGACTTGGGTTTGATCTTTTTTCATTTTAATTAACTGCTTTATCCTGTTCAGGCTTGTGGCGGGTCTGGCTCAGCCGGAAACACTGGGTGCAAAGCAGGAAAGACCGTCAGACATAACCAATCATGTCTATATAGACATCGGCCGGGTGATAGCACTCATAGGATTCAAACCCAGTTCTCTGAGGTGGTGGGATGGCGTACTAGACTCCTGTACCTCTCGATCACCCATGTATTTTCTGTTTATTAATAAACGGTAATTAATTTATAGTACCATATTAGAACTGTTAGGACTTGTTGGACATCTTATTTAAAAAAATAAAAAAAAACACAGTGACCTCTGTGTGATCGTTTCAGCTATAACAGTAGCCACTCCTCTGAGAAGGCTTCTCACAAGACTTTGACGTGCGTCTGTGGGAATTTGTGCCCATTCAGTAGTTCAAAAGAGCTGATTTGTTTGGTTTGGTGCTGATGTTGGTCAAAAAGGCCTCAGTCGATGTTCCAGTTCATTCCAGCGCTGCTCTGTGCAGGACACTGGATGTTCTTTAAATCGAGCTTTTCTTCATGTCTTTATAGAGCTTTGCTTTGTCCACAGGGGCACAGTCATGCTGGAACAGGAAAGGGCCTTCCCTAAACTGTTGCTGCAAAGTTTGAAGCTTCATATTGTGGATATAAATCACTAAATTATTATGCTGGTCACTCAAATACATCTCACTCTCACAATCTGTCCAGAAAAGCAGAGCTCAAAGTCGTTAACCCATATACAAAACCATTATAGGATTCCACCGCACCACAGCGAAAGCCGTTATTTAGAACAGACCAAACATAGAACACCTACATACTAGAACAACACGTGTTATAACACGACCCATGTGGGGTTTTTTTTCCAGGCTCGCTCGTGCGCTCCATAAGAAGTCCTCCAGGGTGGTCCTGTTTGATGTTCGCCCCCCCGAGGTGTTACCCGAGGGTGTAGAGTTCATCTGGGGCGACGTTCGGGATTACACCCAGGTGGCGGACGCGCTGCGCGGGGCGGACTGCGTGTTCCACGTCGCCTCGTACGGCATGTCCGGCAGGGAGCAGCTCAACAGGAAGCTGACCGAGGAGGTGAACGTCCAGGGAACGGAGAACGTCGTCCGGGCCTGCGTGGATCTCGGGGTTCCTCGTCTGGTCTACACCAGCACCTTCAACGTGGTGTTCGGTGGGCAGGTCATCGAGAACGGCGACGAGAGTCTCCCCTACCTGCCCTTACACCTCCATCCAGACCACTACTCCAAAACCAAGTCGGTGGCCGAAATGCGCGTACTGAAAGCGAACGGATCGCCGCTGGCGGGAGGGCGTGGCGTCCTGCGCACTTGTGCCCTTCGTCCGGCGGGGATCTACGGTCCGGGAGAGCAAAGACATCTTCCGAGAATCGTCCGGATGATCGAGCGCGGCCTCTTTAAATTCGTTTACGGCGATCCGGACAGTCTGGTGGAGTTCGTTCACATCGACAACCTCGTCTCTGCGCACGTGTTAGCCGCCGAGGCTCTGACGGAGGGACGCCAGCACCGCGCCGCCGGACAGGCCTACTTCATCTCCGACGGCCGACCCGTGAACAATTTCGAGTTCTTCAGGCCCTTGGTGGAAGGTTTGGGTTACTCCTTCCCTCACCTACGGCTCCCTGTATCTCTCATCTACTTCTTCGCGTTCCTCACCGAGATGGTTCACCGCGTCGTCGGGCGCGTCTACGACTTCCAGCCTCTGCTGACACGCGCCGAGGTTTACAAGACGGGCGTGACGCACTATTTCAGCATGGACAAGGCTCGAGCGGAGCTGGGATACGACCCTAAAGAGTACGATCTGGAGGAGGTGGTGGAGTGGTTCAGGAGTCGAGGGCACGGCAGGAAGAGAGTCGACTCGGCGAACAAAAGATTCGTTCTTGATGTTGTGTTGCTCTTTTTATTTGTGGCAGTGATCCTCTCATTCCTGCCCGTCGTGGGTCACTAAAGATTCCAGTGTGACCATTAGGGATTGGGAATGGGCCGGACTGGGTGGTACGATGATGCTCTATATGGACGGAAGTATTGGGAGACTTGACCACGAGCTTGTCGGACATCTCACTCCAAAACCGTTTATATTGTTACTGCATTTTAACAAAATGTCCCAACTGTTCCTGAAATGGGGTTTGTTGTTCTCGTGTTTTTAATAAAGTGACCGGTGAGTGGCCGCACATATCCACATCTACCACTAGATGGAGACACCACACTGTTACGTTTGTTTTCCATACAGGTTGATTTAAAGTCATAGATGGACAAATAGCTGACTGATGGGGGTGTCACAAAGATCCAGGGTCTTGTGGAGCTGGGTTTGATATTTGTTCTCGTGCGCTCTATAAGAAGTCCACCAGGGTGGTCCTGTTTGATGTTCACCCCCTTTGAGGTGTTACTTAAGGGTGTAGAGTTCATCCAGGGCGACGTTCGGGTTAACGCTACATGGACGAAAGTACTGAGTCACGTGACCAAGAGCTTGTCGGACATCCCATTCCAAAACCATGCACATTTATATTTAATATTAATGAGTTATATTAAAAGGAAAGCCGTACTACAAGACTTTAGAGTGTCTTTGGGGGAATTTGTGCCCATTCAGTTAATAGTGATGCTGGATGAGAAGGCCTGGCTCGCAATCCAAGTTTAATTTAATTCATCCCAAAAGTGTTGAGTCAATTTGAGACCAGTCAAACCATGTTTAAAGAAGGAAGGAAAAAAAACAAAGCATGCTGGAGGCTCGCTGTTGTTTTGGGGTTGCTTTGTTAAATATTAATAAAAGATTATTGGTGTTTTCAAATTCGCCAAAATCTGATGCAGTCTTCAGCCTTGATCTTCAGCGTGGATCCTGATGAACTAGGGAAACTTGTTGTGTGTAACAAAATAATAGAACATCTCAAATCAAAACCTTTTTAGAAAGCTTGAACTTTTTATTATTTTTAATTAAAACGTTTATCTGTTTATAGTTTAACAATAAGATTATAGGTAGGGATTATAGGCTGCACCAACACTTTACTTCACTCCTTTAGCCAAACTCAAACCTGCTGAGACTTTATTTTGCAAGACTCATGACTTTTGGCCAAAAAAAGAATACATTCAACGAATATAGGGCTTGCTTTCGTGTTGAAAAAGAACAAGGACATCCCCAAACTGTTGCTGCAATGTTAAAAGCATATCATTTACCCTATATAATTCTTTATACTGTACACCTGTTAGCAACGGATGTAGCAGAAACAACTGAATTCAGTCAATACGTCAGGTGTCCACATACTTTTGGCCCTTTAGTGTATATACAGTGTCTACTGGTAGAAATGTGGCTCTAGCGTTTACACCAGTGGTTTTACCTTTGAACAACTAGAAACCATATAAACACACACACACTAATATACACAGTAGGACACTAAATGGGGCAAGCTGTAGCCTAGTGGTTAAGGTACTGGACTAGTAATCAAAAGGTTCCTGGTTCAAGCCCCACCACTGCCAGGTTGCTGCTGTTGGGCCCTTGAGCAAGGTCCTTAACCCTCAATTGCTCAGACAGTATACTGTAACTGTACTGTAAGGCGCTTTGGATAAAGGCGTCTGCTAAATGCTGAAAATGTAAATGGCCAAATGTATGTGGACACTTGACCATGGGCTTGTTGGACATCCCATCCCAAACCTAACCGTCACTCTTCTGCAAAGGCTTCAAATATTTTGAAGCGTGCCTATTTAGTCAAAACAGCATTAAACCTGACTCTCAGTTGGTATTCCAATTCATCCCGCAGATGTTCTGTGGGGTTAAAGTCAGGGCTCTGGAGTTCCTCCACACTGAACTTGTGAATCCATGCCTTATGATGCCCAGACTAGTACCACAAAGCTGGAGGCGCATCATTTATTCTATATTATTAAGGTTATACACGTACAGTGTATATGTGCAGTGAGCACTTGAAAACCCTCGTGGTCCTGGTGGGTTTCTTTTCACCAACCGACTGGTACTTTGACCAGACAGTAGATGTTACTGTTGCAGCAGCAAGAAGGGTTTTTTATTACGACCGTCCCTCCCTCAGACATGACATGAGCGATTGTGTCTGTAGGGTTCCAGACCAGAGACTCACCCAAGCACCCCAAAGTATTCTCTTTCTTTGGCCAAAACCCATGAGTCCTGCAAAGAGAAGTCTCAGCAGGCTTGAGATTGGCTAAAGTAGTGAAGTAAAGTGTTGGTGCAGCCTGCCTACCTAAAATATTATTGTTAAACAACAAACAAACGTCAGGAAGTTCATGCTTCCTGAAAAGGCTTTAAATTAAAATCATGGATTATTTTATTGCACATTACAAGTCCATTAGGATGATTCACAGGGTGGTGGAGCCTATCCCAGCCTTTTCAATGGGCGCAAGGCACACAGTAATGTGCCAGTCCATCGCAGGGCAGACACACACATACACACATTCACCTATAGAGTAATTCAGTGTCTCCAATTGACCTGACTGCATGTTTTTGGACTGTGGGAGGAAACCGGAGCTCCCGAAGGAAACCCACACGGGGAGAACATGCAAACTCCGCACAGAAAGGACCCGGACCGCCCCGCCTGAGGATCGAACCCAGGACCTTCATGCTGTGAGGCAACCCTGAGGTGAATTAGAGCTACTAAATTGTCACATGTCCCAAGTGCAATTATTTGAAATTATTTGTAAATATTTTTAGAGTTTTTTCTGACTTTTTTATTATTGTTATTATTGTTACACATTTTGTATTTCTTATTGTCTATATTTTTTGTACTGAGTGCTTTACTATCCCTTTGCTGCTGCAACAATGTGAATTTCCCCACTGTGGGATTAATAAAGGATTATCTTATCTTATGACTGTGTTTGACATTAAAACCCGTGAATTGATGAATAAATCAATTATATAAAGAAAAAGATATGCTTCTGACTTCAGGAAAAGTTTAGGGAAGGCCTGTTTCAGCAAGCTCTATAAAGACATGAAGAAAAGCTGGGTTTAAAGAAACTCCAGTGTCCTGCACATCAGAGCCCTGACCTCGGCCACACTGAACAGCTTTGGAATGAACCGGAACATCAACTGAGGCTTTTTTTGAGCAACGGCCGTACAAATGCTTGGGCACAAATTCTCACAGCCATACTCCAAAGTCTTGCGAGAAGCCTTCTGTGAAGGTCTCACAACGGTCTCTCTATTTCAGTACGATTTGTTTTGGACAACTGGGTGTCCAACAAGCTCGTGGTCAGGTGTCCAAATACTTTTGGCCGCACAGTCTAATCCAGGTGTTTGAATCGTTCGATCGTGAGGGTCAATGTGCTACACACTCTGCCTTCCCCAGTATAACTACTACTTTAATTTTAAGCAGATTTGGAGCCCCGGTTCCACCCCTCTCTTCACCCCCTGGATCCCCCTCCGCCCTGCGCTCCGTCATTGTTCATTGCGCGCATTAAAGCGCATTCCAGAGCCGCTCCTCCTCCTCCTCCCTCCCGCATTCCTGCTTTTCTTCTGCTCTCTCCTTTCTCTTCCTCCTCATTTTACTTTAACAACCGACACACACTCGGTTCCCTCCTGCTTTATTTTAATGCTCTGCTTTCATTCGCACCAACTTTTCTGCGTGACGGACTGATCGCGACTCGGATTTTAGCACCAGAACGGCGTTTTGTTTTGGAACGGGAGGAGAAAAAACCACACAGAGGGAGAGAGAGAGGGAGAGAGAGAGGAAAAGGGAGAGGAAATTCCTCCGCCATTGACTGACTGACTGCAAAAAAAAAGCTCTTTAAGTTCAGAGAGATCGAACCGATCCTGCTGCAAACTTTCCACGGACGCCAGATCTCCCAGGTCGGGTGGAAATCACGACGCGAGTGAAATCACGACGCGTTCGGTTCTTCTTTCTGCCTGAATGTGCTTGCTGTGCTGGGTTAAATCTCCTCATCTGAGGTTCTGAGTGTTTTATTATTACTATTATTATTGTTATATTCTGATTGCTGGAGTGTTTGAAGGCAGCTTGAACAGTAGTGGCTGCAGATCTGTATTACCTGTTGAGTTGAGCTCTGAGCTTGAAAGGACTTCTGGAGCTCATCTGGATCCCCTGCATCCTGTCTGGAGTTTAACACGGACAAGCTTATCAAACAGAGGAAGCTTAATAGCTAAATTTAGCAGATATATCAGGATTTAAGGAGAAGGTGTGGGGTTCTGTACCTGACCTGCTGTTACTGCATCAGCACTGTATGTGAGGTTACCACGGACAAGAATCTGAGCACATTTCCCAGCTCTGAGAAAAGCATTACAGACTTGTATTGTACGTGTGATAGAAGTTTGTAGACCTCATGTCCATCCAGTACTGAAACTTCATTCTGATAGAAGTCTGAGAGGGTTTGTTTCATTATTTGTTGTGTTTATCAGCCTGATATCAGTCGGCAGCCTGTGTAACGTTTGTAGGATCACCAGCGACACTAATTTCAACAATTATTACTGAGTATAAGCCCAGAAAACAATTCAAACGAGCAGTTGTTGAGCTTAAGTTTTCCGGCCTTGAGAAAGGAGCAGAAATCCAAACTATAAAATAAAATAAAACCCTGATGCAACTGTCTGATCCCATCTGTTAAAATCTAGCAAAAGTGGTAGCAAACGAGCTGCAATCGTAGTGCGTGTGAGATTACCACGGACAAGAATCTGAGTACATTTCCAGCTCTGAGAAAAGCATCACAGACTTATTGACTTGTATCGTACCTGTAATTGCGGTTTTTGGACCGGATGTCCATCCACTGCATCTGTAGAACACGCATATCAGACGTATCATTTGTGACTAAGTGCGTTTGTTTAATTATTTGTTGTGTTCATCAGCCTGATATCAGTCGGCAGCCTGTGTAGCATTTGTGGGATCACCAGCGACGATCATTTTAACAGTTATTACTAAATACAAACCCAGAAAACATCTTTAGACAAGCAGTTGTTGAGCTTAAGTTTCCGGTCTTGAGAAAAGAGCAATCATAGTGCATGTATGAGTACCACGGACAAGAATCTGAGCACGTTTCCCAGCTCTGAGAAAAGCATCACAGACTCATTAACTTGTATCTTACCTGTGATTGCGGTTTTTGGACCTGATGTCCATCCAGTACTGAAACTTCATTCTGATAGAAGTCTGAGAGGGTTTGTTTCATTATATGTTGTGTTTATCAGCCTGATATTTGTCGGCAGCCTGTGTAGCATTTGTGGGATCACCAGCGACGATAATTTTAACAGTTATTACTGAATAAAAACCCAGAAAACAACTTCAGACAAGCAGTTGTTGAGCTTAAGTTTTCGGGCCTTGAGAAAGGAGCAGAAATCCAAACTATAAAATAAAATAAAAGCCTGATGCAACTGTCTGATCCCGCCTGTTAAAACCTAGCAAAAGTGTTAGTGAACGAGCTGCAATTGTAGTGCGTGTGAGATTACCACGGACAAGAATCTGAGTACATTTCCAGCTCTGAGAAAAGCATCACAGACTTATTGACTTGTATTGTACGTGTAATAGAAGTTTGTAGACCTGACGTCCATCCACTGCAACACAATAACCAGTGCTTAAACTCATTCTTCTTCCTGATAGAAGTCTGAGAGGGTTTGTTTCATTATCTGTTGTGTTCATCAGCCTGATATCAGTCGGCAGCCTGTGTAGCATTTGTGGGATCACCAGCGATGATAATTTCAACAATTATTACTGAATAAAAAGCCAGGAAACAACTTCTAATGAGCAGTTGTTGAGCTCCGTCCAAAAAAAAAGTCTTATTTTAGGACACGTGTCACCTGTAGCGTATGTGAGGCCACCGACGATCGTTTTAATGTTTTCTGGTCTTGAGAAAAGCACAGAAATCTAAAACGTTGATAAAATATAACCCTAATGCATCTGTCTCATCCTGTCTGTTCACTTTTAGCCGAAGTGTTGGTGAATGAGCTGCAATCGTGGTGCGTGTGAGATTACCACGGACAGGAATTTCTACACGCAGACCTTCCTGAGGGAAAACATACCCCACTGAATGGAATCCCAGTCCTAAGAAACGTTGTTAAATACTTCAGCACTTTGTAGCTCAGTTTTTAACCACTGGATCTGTAGCAGATGTGAGATTACCACGGACAACAAATTCACTGATTCGACGCTCTCGAGATAAGTGAACTTAGCACACATCTGCACGGTCCGCGAACACTATGGAAAGCAAAGCGAACTACTGAACGTGAAATGCGTGAGTTTTTTCCCGTGTTCGCCACCGCAGACACACATGGATCGCTACTACGAAGGAGATCCGACGCGCCGAGCCAGCGAGCTGCTGGAGAACCTGTCTCTCTGCGAGCCCTACGCGCGGCGGGACCTTGAACCCGACGACTTCACGCTACCCGAGAACAAAAGCAAGCGCGCGTCGAGAGACTTCTACGTCGACGACGTTTACTGCAGATCCGAGGTGGCTCTGCCGTGCTACGCCGGGGGCGCCGAGCGGCACCGGAGAACCTGCGGGCCGCAGGAGAAATGCGGCAGCGACGGGAGCTGCGCCCTCAGCCCGCGCTCCAGCTACGCCAGCACGTCCAGCGACGCCAGCAAACCGTCCAGCCCTGGTTACGGGTACAGCTACGAGTGTGCCAGCCGGGCGAGCAGCAACCGCACGAGCGGCGTCAGCATGGGATACGACCAGCGCCACGCCAGCCCTCGCTCCAGCATCTGTGGCCCGGCCGGTCCGGGGCTCACGCTCAGCCCCAGGTCCAGCATCTCCAGCCACAGCTCCAGAAGCTCCAGGAGCTCGCGTGGATCCATGGGCGCTGGTCCGGAGCTGATGGTGCCCTCGCCTCGCGCCTCTGTTCTGGAGGACGCGCTGTTGCAGGACACGGCGGAGGCACGCATGCATCTGCATCCTTTCCTCGTACCCGAGGAGATTCAGCACGGGGCGTCGGTAAGGGCGCGGGCGTCGGGGCCGGTGCCGGGCGCCAGGCTGAAGTTACCCTACCAGGTGACCCCTGCCAGAGAGAGCGGTGCCAGTCAGGTGGAGAGGCGACTGGAGGCGCTCACGCTCGAGCTGGAGAAAGAGCTGGAGATGCACATGAAGAAGGAGTATTTCGGTAAGTGAAATCAGATTGTTCAAGCAATTAAAGGTTAGGGGCCTTGCTCAAGGGCCCAACAGTGGCAATCTGGCATTGGTGGGGCTTGAACCATCAACCTTTCGATTACTAGTCCAGTATTTTAACTACTAGGCTACAACTGCCTCAAAAACGCAGCATTTATTAAAACAAAATCATGCACACGGGTAGCGAATAAAGTCGGATTGTATTGTTCATTCCTTTTCCTGAGCTGCTAAATCCTGGTCAGGGTTGCAGTGGATCCCCTGCCTCAGGAACTCACACATTTACTCCGCTCACACCCAGGGTCAATTAAAAAGAGCCAGTCTGAACTGAAGCACCCAAAAGAAACCCATTCAGGCAGTGAAAGAACATGCCAAACTTCTTTCAGACAGTGACAAGACAGACAGAAACAAGGACCAAACCCTGCTCCAGGGGGGCTGTGTGGCACCTACTCACACAGCTCGAACCTAGAGCCACTGATGACCCTGACTTCATTTATTCACTGTCTGTTTTACCAAAGCTTAATCCTGGTCAGGGTCGCGGTGGACAGGGTAACCCCAGACCCTGTGGGAGGAAACCGGAGCACCCGGAGGAAACCCACACAGACATGCAAAGAACATTCACATGCACACAGAAAAGACCCTGGTCAGACAGCTGGGGATTCAAACCCATGCCCTTCTTGCTGTGAGGTGACAGTGCTATCTGCCCTAAATTGTTTTTGGAGATGGAAACCGGAGCGTCCAGAGGAAAACAAGGCGGGGACTGGATTAAAATACCAAACTCCACACAGACAGCATGATCAGACGCGTGGATCGAACCCAAGTTCCTAGATACCTGGTGTGTACAGCACATGCGCTGTCTGAAGGGTCACCAGCATGCAGCAACATGGGTGAATCCTAGCCTCCAGTCACTGTGTGTATGAAGTTTTACATGTTCTCCCCATGTTCCCACCCCCTTCATACCTCCCAAAAACATGCAGTAGGCACAGCTGCCTCTTAAAACGTCACCCCTGGGTATGAATGCTTGAGTCAATGTGAGCTGCTGTGAGATGAACTGGAATCCTTTATGTCATTTCATTTTCATTCCATCCTGGTCAAGGTTGCGGTGGGTCCGGTTCCACAGACACACTGGGTGGAGGGCAGGAACACACCCCGGGCTAGCGCAAACCTGTCACGATGGTTGTATACCTTCCCCTCCCACCCCCATGTCATTAATTGTGTCTGTCTAAGCGCCTGGACGGTTGATAGCACACGTTGAGATTGGAACCCAGATCTCAGGGGTTGTGGGCTGGCATAATAAGTGCACCGCCCCAGTCCTGTCCACGGTTTAATCCAGAATAAAGTGCTTATAGAAAATGAATGGATACATAAATGAACCTCTGAAAGTGTAGGTGTTGCGTAGGTGCTTCAGGTTTGAACCTGAAGAGATAGACTATATGGACAAAAGTATTGGGACACCACGTCAAATGATTGACTTCATGTGTTTCAGCCTAACTGGTGTAATAAATCAATTATATAAAGGAAATGTTATGCTTTCAACTTTGCAGCAACAGTTTAGGGAAGGTCTTTCAGAGCCCTGACTTCAGCCCCACTCAACAGCTCTGGAATAAACTGGAACATCGACTGAGGCTTTCTTGACCAACATCAGTACCCAGCCTTCTCACATAGAGGTCAAACAAGCTCATGGTCAGGTGTTCAAATACTTTTGTTATTTTCAAACCACCCAAAAGTATTTGGACACCCGACCATGAACTGAGGGTTAAGGATCTTGCTCAGGGGTCCAACATTGGCAGCTTGGCCGTAGTGGGGCTTGAACCAGCAACCTTTTGATTACTAGCCCAGTATCATAACCGATGAGCCCAATGCTGCCCCAGCATGATTGTGTAGATCTATAAAGACACAGAGCCCTGACCTCAGTCCCACTGGACAGCTCTGGAATGAACCGGAACATCAACTGAGACCATACAGATCTGCTCTTTTGACTGAATGGGCTCAAATTCCCACAGACATGCCTTAAAGTCTTTTTAAGGTGAAAAGCCTTCTCACATAGAGGTCCAACAAGCTCATGGTCGGGTCATTTTCAAAACACCCAATAGTATTTGGACCTTGGACCCTCAGTTAAGGTCCAACAAGCTCATGGTCGGGTTAGGGAACTTAGGGTTAAGGACTTTGCTCAGGGGCCCAACATTGGCAGCTTGGCCGTAGTGGGGCTTGAACCAGCAACCTTTTGATTACTAGCCCAGTATCATAACCGCTGAGCCCAGTGCTGCCCCAGCATGATTGTGTAGCTCTATATAGACACAGAGCCCTGACCTCAGTCCCACTGGACAGCTCTGGAATGAACTGGAACATCGACTGAGGCTTTATTGACCAACATCAGTGCCCAGCCATACAGATATGTGTTTTGACTGAATGGGCACAAATTCCCACAGACATGCCTTAAAGTCTTTTTGAGGTGAAAAGCCTTCTCATGAGCTTGTTGGTCTTGTTAGAGAACTGAGGGTTAAGGACTTTGCTCAGGGGCCCAACATTGGCAGCTTGGCAGTAGTGGGGCTTGAACCAGCAACGCTTTGATTACTAGCCCAGTATCATAACCGCTGAGCCCAGTGCTGCCCCAGTATGATTGTGTAGTTCTATAAAGACACAGAGCCCCGACCTCAGCCCCACTCAACAGCTCTGGGATGAACTGGAACACCAACTGGGGCTTTATTGACCAACATCAGTGGCCAGCCATATGAATCAGCTCTGTTGACTGAACGGGCACAAATTCCCACAGATGCTTGGATGAGGGTGGGTGGGGTGGGGTAGGGCAGGTCTGTTTGGGTAGATTTGGGTTGATTATCAGGTTGCTGTGGTGGATTTTAGGTTGAAGTGTTCACAGGGTCGTGTGTGCTAAATGCGGCGTGTAGACGAGCTTTAACAGCGGGCGGGGTCGTTTGTTTCCCACGTGAGGCGGCGGTGGGGTTTGGAACTGAGCCGCATTGTGTACGGTGTTGTGAAAAGCCCGGCCGGATTAATTGCAGCCTGGGAAACCAAATCGGTCGGCGTGTACAGGTAGCGTTAGCTATTATTGTAGCGTGTGGTGATCTGTGGGGGTCGTGGGATTTTCGGCTTGTTTTTGGCACTTTAGTGGATGAGACGGAGTGAAAACGTAGCGTGTAATTATCTTCTCACCTGAGATGATGGGAATCAGCCAAAACATGTTTGCTTTGCTGGTTTTGTACTGGATTTAGGAGGCTAACGCTGCTAATAGCGGCTTAATTCTGTCCTCCAGTCGTTTACATTTTCATTTTCAGCATTTAGCAGACGCTGTTATCCAAAGTGACTTACAGCACTGTGACAGTATACAGTCTAAGCAATTTAGGGTTAAGGGCCTTGCTCAGGGGCCCAACAGTGGTAACCTGGCAGTAGTGGGGTTTGAACCAGCGACCTTTGGATTACTAGTCCAGTACCTTAATCACTAGGCCACAACTGTCCCAGTCATTTACATTTGCAACTGAGGGTTAAGGGCCTTGAACCAGCGACATTCTGATTATTAGTTCAGTACCTTAACCGCTAAGCTAGCACTTCCCCTCTGCGTCAGTCTAGGAGGATTTTAACATGTTCTTAAATATTTAGTCATATCCAATTATGCGATTGTATTTCACCTCTACCGCTGCAGACCGGCGCTTTCACATGGAGATCCGTATCGCGCACGGAGAATCATGCACTGATCTCCATTATCCCTCGTCTCTATGCAGCGCCACCGATCAGCCAGCAGGGGTCGTGACTGCATCAGGAATTCCATGGACAAGTCAGTCGTGTAGGCGCTTGGCCCGCCGATAGCACAGCGGAGATTCGAACCCGCGTGTTTTACCCTCAGACATTTAATCTTGTTCCAGATCAGTTCTGGCTGAGTGAGGATCGGCGCATTAGCGATGAGATTGAATTCCTCTCATGACGAGCGTGTTTGCACACACACAATTATCCTCGCTCACTCATTCACTCTCTCATTGATTTATTCACTCACTCTCTCATTCACTTACTCTCTCACTCACTCTCTCATTCACTTACTCTCTCACTCACTCTCTCATTCACTTACTCTCTCACTCACTCTCTCATTCACTTCTTCATTCAATCACTCACTCTCTCATTCATTCACTCTCTAAATCACTCATTTTCTCATTCAATGTCACTTACTCTCTCATTCACGCACCCATTCACTCACACTCTTTTTCACTGTCACTAAATCACTCACTCCTTCATTCACTCACTCTCTCATTCACTTTTACTTTCTCACTCATTCACTCTTTAAATAATTCATTCAGTTCATTCACTCACTCTCATTCTTTCACTCTTTCATTCAGTCAGTCACTTTCTCATTTATTCACTCTCTAAATCATTGACTCACTCACTCATTCACTCGTTCACTCTCTCACCCCGACTCTGACTGTCTTTGCTGCAGATATTTCACACTGAATGATTTGATATTACACAAAGGAACCTATAGTTTTTATTTTTATTTCATTATTATTATTAGTATTATGGCCTTACAGCAAGAAGGCCCTGGGTTCGATCCCCAAGTGGAGCAGTCCGGGTCCTTTCTGTGTGGAGTTTGCATGTTCTCCCCGTGTCTGTGTGGGTTTCCCCGGGAGCTCCGGTTTTCTTCCCACAGTCCAAAGACGTGCAAGTGAGGTGAACTGGAGATACAAAATTATTCATGAATGTGTCCTCTAAAACCTTGTGAAGTGATGAACCTTGTGTAATGAACCTTGTGTAACTGAAGTGTAAAACATGACGTTAAAATCCTAATAAAAATAAAATAAAATAAATGATTATTATCTACACAGGGGGATTTTTAGCAGCACTGATTAAAATCAGACTCAATGCGAGCTTTTCAGGTTTGAACTGCATTTCTGTCCGGATTGGAGACCTTCCCTAAAATGTTCATTCTGTATGTCCTGGATCAGTCTCACCACCACCATCACTTCTGACCACTATGGTTCGATGTTCTAACTATGCAGTTCTGTATTTACTGGTGGCTGGACGTACGAGGACCCAAACTGACCAAAACATCAAAATACTTTCCAGTTTATGGTTTTGTAGAAGATTTTACTAAATAGTTTGGGGATCACCCTGGTGTTTTGTGTAAATATAAGATGAGCACTAATAATAATTGCTATGATAACATGATTGTAAGTGATGACCGCTTACACTGGTCAGTTGATGTATTGGTTTCCACTTTCCTCTTTTTGGAGATGATAGATGTTACTGTGGTTCGGTGAAGTCTTAGAGCCTTAGACATGGCTTTGTAACTTTATTTATACTCTAACAGCATTTTTTCAGTTGTTTTATAGTGTCCATAGGCTGTGGTGTAGTGTTCCTGTAGATAATTTAAGGTAACTGCTTGACTTAGATGGTCAGATTGAAATTGACACTGGGCTGCTTTTGTCAAAATTTGGCAACCCAGGTAGTTTTAATATTAAATTTTAGCCAAAAGTATGTGGACACTCCTCCTAATTATTATGTTTAGGTGTTTCAACCACACCCCCGCTAACAGGTGTGTAAAATCTATGATATTATATAAATGATATGCTTTCAACTTTCCTGTTCCAGCACGACTGAGCCTCCGAGCACAAAGCCACGTCCATAAAGATACGATCTGATGAGTCTGGTGTAAAGAACATTCACCGGTCTCTACAGAGCCCTGATTTTAATCCTACTGAACACTGAACTGTATTGGAATGTTGCTTGTGGGCACAAATTTCCACAGACACACTCTAAAACAATGTGAAAAGCTTTTGTAGTAGAGTCGAGGTGGACATTTCTGCTAAAAAAAAAAAGGAGATATTAACGGTCAGGGTTTTTAAACTGTGTGTCCGACAAGTGTCCACATACTTTTGGCAGCATAGCGTAGGTGATTACCAGCGACACGTCAGATTAACACATGCTAATATGAAAAGTGAAATTACCCAGTAACACTTGGGTGACACCAGACACTTGGCACGGGACTCAGACGCAACTGGTGGGTTTGAAGTCTGTGCGTGTGTTCTGAATGATAATGAACACACACACACACACACACACACACACTCACACACAGGGACGCCGGCGTGGTTGTGACAGGCTGTGTCAGCGCTGCTACACCCACACACAGCCCGAGGTGGTGTTTTGTGGGTAAATAATGCCAGGTGGTGCGTTCCTACCCCAAGGTTAGAGTAACGTAAAGCCGATTATTAGTTTCGCTGTGGGATCCGCCGTGTTCAGCCATGCTGGTGTATCAGAGGCGCTGGTCCGATCTCTGCCGTGGAGATGCACTCGGGACACCAGACCCTGAGCCTGCCGGACGTCCCGTTTCAAAAACTACTGGTATTGAAATAGAACGAGCCCGACTGAACCAGTTAGAGTTATGCCAAGTTCACACTACACGACTGGATCTCTTGTAATCGGGAGTCTTTTCAGTCGTTGTGGTTTTCACACTATAATCACTGACTGATCGGCGATAGGGGGTCACACACTACACCATCTATCTACCGGAATCTCAGACGAGTCTGTCTGGTCTCCCAAACGAGGGGTTTATTGATGCCACGTCTAAAAATATACGTCTACAATAAGCGAGCGATCAAAGCAAGTAGGAAAAATAAATGAATCTGAGTGGATTGGGCTACACGACCAGCATGGATCGTCTGTTCTGTTCTGCAGAGAGAGCTGGAGGTCAAATAAGTATTTTTTGCAATGCAGCGTGGGTATTGTGGTTTTGTGTGGACGATAAGTCACAAATACTGTAAATCTTGTGTGTGTGCTGATGTATTCTGATAGAAACTATATTATGCCCCAGTGGCGTAACTAGAAGCTCATGGGCCCCAGTGCAGAAAAAAAAATTGGGCCCCGTCAACAAATTTCATTGGTCTAGTAACGTTAAGCGCTTACACCAATTCCCAAAATCCCTTGCTGTGCACTCACTGTGTATTACATTTACATTTACATTTTCAGCATTTAGCAGACGCTTTTATCCAAAGCGACTTACACAATGAGCTGAACGTGATGAGCAATTGGGGGTTAAGGGCCTTGCTCAGGGACCCAACAGTGGCAGTTGATTCTCAGCTTGTAATTTTATTTTAATATTTCACTTAACGAAAATATTGTCGTGTTTTTACTTTCGTTATCGCCGCACTAGCCAGTCGCTCACCTAGCCGCTGCGAGTGCTGCTCGTCCGGCGGGAATGCTACGGGTCTTTTGCTGCGTGCGGTGGTGGAGGTGTGGGAGGGAATAAAGGCACACAACGAGGTAGATTCACTTTAACTGTTTAGTCAGGACTTCAATGAACGTTGCAACACTTTAGACTGCCAAGTAGCTCCAGCACCCGAACTACCTGTTGGGTTCAATGCTGGGGCCGTACGGCGAGTCTCATATACAAGACTAACTGCAGAAGGTCCGAACGTACGTGTATAAACCGGGTGCTGCATTCTGATTGGCTGAGCTGAATGTCACTCGCATATCGCCGCTACATTATATATATTGTAATATAATAATAACGACCTGGTGAGTGCAGCCAATGGGGGGGCAGTGCAGGGGGGGGTTGAGTTCATGTAGTGGAGGGCCCCAGTGCACCTACCCCCCCTGCCCCGCCGGTAGTTACGCCCCTGTTATGCCCCTGCCCCACAAATTTACACTCCTCCTCCCCCATGGTTTCCCTTCTGCATTTTGCGTCCACAGTAATCACAACCTGGTCGCAACACCTTTCACACTACATGATTTTGAGTCAGCGACAGGTCCAGATATTTAACATGCTAGATATTGTTCTTTAGCGAACAGCAAGTTGCTTCCGAGCTGCCACATCTAGCAGTGACCTGTCGGCGAGCGAAAATCAGGGCGAAAATTGATGACAATAAGATGATATATCCTTTATTTGTCATATATACATATACAGTATAACGAAATTCTTTCTTCGCATATCCCAGCTTGTTTGGAAGCAGGGTCAGCCATCGTACGACGCTTCTGGAGCAGACAGAGTTAAGGGCCTTGCTCAAGGACCCAACAGTGGCTGCCTAGCAGAGCCTGGATTTGAACCGCCAATCTTCTGGTTGATAACCCAAAGCTCTACCCACTAGGCTACCACTGTTAAGTAAAGAGCCATGGTCTTAAAATGTGATCTCCTCACCCTGCAAAGACAGTCCATGTAAAAAGCTCCGCCAGTGTCAGATATTTCAGATGAAATTCTCACGCTAGGATCGCTGCTACGGCGCTCGTCTAAAATCCACGGCTGCTGTGATGTAGTGACCGCTAATTACCTTGCGAGAACGAAGAAACACCAACCATGCTGGACTTCGCAAATCCAGAACTGTAGTTTTTTGTCCTTCGACCTCCTGAATACATGCGGAAGGTAGATTGTCTGCTCTAGTTCTAGGCGACTGAATGGTGTGGGTGTTTGTTGACCTGAAATGGATTAAGATTGTTAAAATATGCTGAGGATCCGTCCTGCACCTCTGACATGGGCGTCTCTGTGCACAGTGAATTTTTTCGTCTGATGATTCAGAGGGTTTTCGGTAATGATCGTGACTCAGATTGTTTTCACTTCTGATAAGGAAGACGTTTTGGCACGACCCCCCTCGGGGTGCTGTGGGATAGATGCGCTAATAGATCCTGTTTTTCTGTGAAGTGCCGCGTGAATACAGCAGGAAACAGGTCAGGCTAGACCCTACAAAGGAGAATGTTTTCCTCCTGAACTCGACTGGTATTAAAATTGAGCAAAATTTACTCCTAGGTTTCCGAATTCTGCTAAATCTTTAAGCCAAGTGTTATTTGTGTCTGCTTGAGGAAATATTTATATGATTTTATTTATTTATTAGGATTTTAAAGTCATGTGATTCTTTTACAAAACCATTTTCCGATTCATTTACAGAACCATTTACCGATCTATTTACAGAACCATTTACTGATCTATTTACAGAACCATTTACTGATCCATTTACTGATTCATTTACAGAACCGTTTACTGATTCATTTACAGAACCATTTTCCGATTCATTTACAGAACCATTTACTGATCTATTTACAGAACCATTTACTGATCCATTTACTGATTCATTTACAGAACCGTTTTTCGATTCATTTACAGAACCATTTACAGAACCATTTACAGATTCATTTACAGAACTATTTACCGATCTATTTACAGAAGCATTTACTGATCCATTTATCGATTTATTTACAGAACCATTTACTGATCCATTTATCGATTTATTTACAGAACCATTTACTGAACCATTTACTGATTCATTTACAGAACCATTTTCCGATTCATTTACAGAACCATTTACAGATTAATTTACAGAACTATTTACAGATTCATTTACAGAACTATTTACTGATCTATTTACAGAACCATTTACTGATCCATTTATCGATTTATTTACAGAACCATTTACTGAACCATTTACAGATCCATTTACAGAACCATTTATTGATCCATTTATCGATTTATTTACAGAACCATTTACTGAACCATTTACAGATCCATTTACAGAACCATTTACCAATCTATTTACAGAACCATTTACTGAACCATTTTCCGATTCATTTACAGAACCATTTACTGATTCATTTACAGAACCATTTACTGATTCATTTACAGAACCATTTACTGATCCATTTACTGATTCATTTACAGATTCATTTACAGAACCATTTACCAAACACAGTCATGGACAATTTTGTATCTCCAGTTCACCTCACTTGCACGTCTTTGGACTGTGAACCGGAGCTCCCGGAGGAAACCCACACAGACACTGGGAGAACATGCAAACTCCACACATTCCTCCGGATTTCCTGATGTGGGTTGTGTACTCTGAAAGTGCCCTCATGTCAGAACTATTTTACACTAGTGTGTGTTTAAGTAGGAACTTATGACCTCCACTTGTTGTTTGAGGAACCGTGATGATAAAAGCTGCATGGTCGAGCTCTCTGACCATCACACAGGGGCTCGGTGGGTTTGTGTGCAGGGATTCGGGAACCTAGGTACGAATCTGTTCAGTCTGGAGTCATTTATCCACCTAAAATTCGTATCAGAGGAGTCGTATCAGAGGAGTCGTATCAGAGGAGTCGTATTCGCTCTGTTCGATCGTTCGTGTGTGGTGTGTCTCTCAGGCACGATGACCTCTGAGTGACGCTGGGCTTTGACCCTGCCCTCTCTCCGGAATGCGACCCCCTTGCTGAGGGTGTAGAGTAACCGGAGTCCCTCGTGCTGATTCATTCTCCCACAATGCCGAGCGATTGCTGTTTAACTAAAGTGGACGATGACCGCTGCCCTTTTCCATCCCACTTATCAGCAGATAAAGTACAGGTTGAAGGTCTCATTTCAAAACACTACCCTCAGTGATGCTGACAGTCTATAACCGTCTCCACTCCTCTGAAAAGGTTCTTCAGTACATTGTGGAACATGGTGATTTGCTTTAATGTTGATGTTTTAGCAATTTATTTACTGAACGATTTACTCAATCATTTACCGATCCTTTTACAGAACTATTTACCGATCCTTTTACCGAACCGCTTACTAAATCATTTACCAAACCGCTTACTAAATCATTTACTGAACCATTTACCGATCCATTTACCAATCCATTTACCGATCCATTTACCGAACCATTTACCGATCCTTTTACCGAACCATTTACTAAATCATTTACCGAACCGCTTACTAAATCATTTACTGAACCATTTACCAATCCATTTACTGAACCATTTACCAATCCATTTACTAAATCATTTACCGAACCGCTTACTAAATCATTTACTGAACCATTTACCAATCCATTTACTGAACCATTTACCAATCCATTTACTGAACCATTTACCAATCCATTTACCGAACCATTTACCGATCCATTTACCAATCCATTTACCGAACCATTTACCGAACCATTTACTGATCCATTTACCAATCCATTTACTAAATCATTTACCGATCCATTTACCGAACCATTTACCGATCCATTTACCAATCCATTTACCGAACCATTTACCAATCCATTTACCGAACCATTTACCAATCCATTTACCAATCCATTTACCGAACCATTTACCGATCCATTTACCAGTTTATTTACTAAATCATTTACCAATCCATTTACCGAACCATTTACCGATCCATCTACCAAACCATTTACCGATCCTTTTACCGATCCATTTACCAAACCATTTACCGATCCTTTTACCGATCCATTTACTAAACCATTTACCGATCCATTTACGGAACCATTTACTGATCCATTTACCGATCCATTTACCAAACCATTTACCGATCCATTTACCAAACCATTTACCGATCCATTTACCGATCCATTTACGGAACCATTTACTGATCCATTTACCAAACCATTTACTGATCCATTTACCAAACCATTTACCAAACCATTTACCAAACCACCAAACCATTTTCTGATCCTTTTACTGATCCATTTACCAATCCATTTATCGAACCTTTTACCGAACCTTTTACCAAACCTTTTACCAAACCATTTACCAAACCATTTACCGAACCATTTACTGATCCATTTTCCGATCCATTTACCAATCCATTTACCAAACCATTTATCGAACCATTTACTGATCCATTTACCAGTTTATTTACTAAATCATTTACCAATCCATTTACCGAACCATTTACCGATCCATCTACCAAACCATTTACCGATCCTTTTACCGATCCATTTACCAAACCATTTACCGATCCTTTTACCGATCCATTTACTAAACCATTTACCGATCCATTTACGGAACCATTTACTGATCCATTTACCGATCCATTTACCAAACCATTTACCGATCCATTTACCAAACCATTTACCGATCCATTTACCGATCCATTTACGGAACCATTTACTGATCCATTTACCAAACCATTTACTGATCCATTTACCAAACCATTTACCAAACCATTTACCAAACCACCAAACCATTTTCTGATCCTTTTACTGATCCATTTACCAATCCATTTATCGAACCTTTTACCGAACCTTTTACCAAACCTTTTACCAAACCATTTACCAAACCATTTACCGAACCATTTACTGATCCATTTTCCGATCCATTTACCAATCCATTTACCAAACCATTTATCGAACCATTTACTGATCCATTTTCCGATCCATTTACCAAACGTTTTACTGAACCATTTACAGATCCATTTACCGAACCATATAGAGATGGTTCTGCTATGACGCCACTGCTATGCTGAACAGGAAGGTCCCTTCCCCATACTGTTGCTAGACTGTTGGAATGCTCTACGCTTTAGCTCGTGTTGTCTCAGGTCCATCTTTCTGTGAGGCACCACCCTGCCGCCGGATTTTTCTGTCGCTATTAAGGATGCAAATCTTGTGGGCTAAATTGTTACAGTTCATCTCTGTGTGTGTGTGTGAACTGTGTCTCGTATAAGTGTGTGTGTTCTGACAGATTTCAGTGTTTGATGTTTGTTTTGGTTCTTGCAGGTATTTGCATAAAATGCGGAAAAGGCGTTTATGGAGCCAGTCAGGCGTGCCAGGCGATGGGGAAACTCTACCACACTAACTGTTTCACCTGCTGTTCATGTGGTGAGTGTGTACAGCACACACACACACACACACACACACATGCACACACACACCTGCACACTGTATTACACTGCTGCTGAATGTCAGCTTTTCAGATCACTGGACAACAACAGACCAAACGTAACACCTCAGCACTGCAGGGTATTGTGGGTGAGTGTGTTACTGTGAGTGTGTGATTGTGTGTGATGGTGAGTGTGTGTGATTGTGTGTTGTTGTAGTTGTGTGTGTGATTGTGAGTGTGTGATTGTGTGTGAATGTAAGTGTGTGAGTGTGTGAATGTGAGTGTGTGTGAATGTGAGTGTGTGATTGTGTGTGAATGTAAGTGTGTGATTGTGTGTGAATGTAAGTGTGTGAGTGTGTGTGAATGTGAGTGTGTGTGAATGTGAGTGTGTGTGAATGTGAGTGTGTGTGAATGTGAGTGTGTGATTGTGTGTGAATGTAAGTGTGTGAGTGTGTGTGAATGTGAGTGTGTGTGAATGTGAGTGTGTGTGAATGTGAGTGTGTGATTGTGTGTGAATGTAAGTGTGTGAGTGTGTGTGAATGTGAGTGTGTGTGAATGTGAGTGTGTGTGAATGTGAGTGTGTGTGAATGTGAGTGTGTGATTGTGTGTGAATGTAAGTGTGTGATTGTGTGTGAATGTAAGTGTGTGAGTGTGTGTGAATGTGAGTGTGTGTGAATGTGAGTGTGTGTGAATGTGAGTGTGTGTGAATGTGAGTGTGTGTGAATGTGAGTGTGTGATTGTGTGTGAATGTGAATGTGTGATTGTGTGTGTAATTGTGTGTGTGATTGTGTGTGTGTGAATGTGTGATTGTGTGTGATTGTTAGTGTGTGTGGTTGTGTGTGAATGTGACTGTATTATTGTGTGTTATTGTAATTGTGTGCTATTGTAAGCGTGTGATTGTGTGTGATTGTAATTGTGTGATTGTGTGTGTAATTGTGACTGTGTTATGTAATTGTGTGATTGTGTGTGTAATTGTGACTGTGTTATGTAATTGTGTGATTGTGTGTGTAATTGTGACTGTGTTATGTAATTGTGTGATTGTGTGTGTAATTGTGACTGTTATTGTTATTGTATTTGTGTTATTGTTTGTTATTGTGACTGTGTGAGTGTGTGTGTTATTGTAATTGTAATTGAGTGATTGTGTGTAATTGTGACTGTGTTATTGTTTGTTATTGTGACTGTGTGAGTGTGTGTGTTATTGTAATTGTAATTGAGTGATTGTGTGTGTTATTGTAAGCGGGTGATTGTGTGTGACTGTGTGACTGTGTGAGTGTGTTAGGGTAAGTGTGTGTGATTGTGTCTTGTTGTACGTGTGGAACAGAGTGGATGAGTGCGAGTGGGTGATAATTGTGTGTGTGTGTGTGTGTGTGTTGAGAACCACCGATCAGAAGAATGGTGGCAGGATTCTGGTGGGACGGGGTTACGGGTGTGCGCTCACGCACATGGTCTCCGGGGCGGTGGTGTCACTTGACTCAGGTGCGGTACAGTCGGCGGTATGTTGTTACGGCGGTGTGGGAGAGAAGGTGAACATTTCTTCCTGCGTTCAGGACGAACAGATCCGCTTTCTCCTGCCTTCAGACGCCCAGCGGATCACTTACAGCTTTAACTCAGCGCTTTGTTCTGAACAGGAAATCCCAGCTTCACTCACATGGGACCGACAGACCCGGAGTCGGAGGTTTACGTTCGCTCGGAAAGAACACGTACACAAAAGTGCGGACAAAAGTATCCGGACGCCCCTTCTAACTGCTAACAACTCCCAGATCAACCACATAGAAATGACACGATAGGTCAGCGCTGCACTTGTGCTTTTGAGGCAGGTGGGGGGTCAAAACAAAACAACACGCAGATAAACAGAATTCATGATGAACGACACGGTCTGGTATTATTTATTTCTATAATCACAGAGAGTATAAACATTAGTAACCAAAATAAGGTTATGTCCGTGGGACATAGCCAGGGAGGGCCACAGGTAGGCAGGTCCACTGTTACCCGCTGTCTGCCACTGATGCCCATGCCTTGGTCTATAAGGGCCCACAATTTCCACCGTGTTGTATTATTTATTTCTATAATGATTTTACACCGATCAGCCATAACATTAAAACCACCTCCTTGTTTCTACACTTACTGTCCATTTTATCAGCTCCACTTACCATATAGAAGCACTTTGTAGTTCTACAATTACTGACTGTAGTCCATGCTGTTCTTCAATGGTCAGAGAATGAGAATGTGCTGGTATGAGTGGATCAGACACAGCAATGCTGCTGAAGTTTTTAAATACCGTGTCCACTCACTGTCCACTCTATTAGACACTCCTACCTAGTTGGTCCACCTTGTAGATGTAAAGTCAGAGACGATCGCTCATCTATTGCTGCTGTTTGAGTCGGTCATCTTCTAGACCTTCATCAGTGGTCACAGGACGCTGCCCACGGGGCGCTCTTGGCTGGATGTTTTTGGTCGGGGGACTATTCTCAGTCCAGCAGTGACAGTGAGGTGTTTAAAAACTCCAGCAGCGCTGCTGTGTCTGATCCACTCATACCAGCACAACACACACTAACACACCACCACCATGTCAGTGTCACCGCAGTGCTGAGAATGATCCACCACCTAAATAATACCTGCTCTGTGGTGGTCCTGACCATTGAAGAACAGCATGAAAGGGGGTAACAAAGCATATCGGAATTTGTGATTTGCGCTTATTCCGTTGTGAGTTGAGGCGCTGAAGTTCGGTGGGAGGTTGAGATCAGGGCTCGGCACACCAGGCCACTGGAGCATCTCTCAGTAGACTCTGAATACTGGAGGAGGAAAGGTCCTTCCCAAAACTTGAGGGTTGCATGGTGGTGCATTGAGTAGCACTGTGTCCTCGCAGCAAGTTGGGTCCTTTCTGTTTGGAGTTTGCATGTTCTCCCCGTGTCTGTGTGGGTTTCCTCCGGGTGCTCCGGTTTCCTCCCACAGTTCAAAGACATGCAGTTATTCCAGTTGGAGCACACCTATGAGTGTGTGTGTGTCCTGTGAGGGACTGGCAACCTGTCCGGGGTGTTTCCTACATTTCACCCAATGACCACCGCAACCCTGACCAGGATAAACCGGTGGTACAACAGACTGTGAATGAATGAATGAATGAATGGAAATTGAATGAATTAAAAAATGTCCATATTAGTCTAAGCAGGTTGTGTGTGTGTGTGTGTGTGTGTGTGTGTGTGTGTGTGTGTGTGTGTGTGTGTGTTTGTATGTGTCTGTGTGTGTGTTAGCGCACTCTGGATCTGTCGGGTCGGCGTTCCCGTGTGTTTTCGGCTGACAGGAAGTGTGTAAGTGTGTTTGGGAAGGGCAGAAGTGCGGATGGCATCTCACGCACATCCGCCGTCCCGGGTTCAGAGGCATGTTAACCAAAAACATGAGTGTGTGTGTGTGTGTGTGTGTGTGTGTGTGTGAGTGTGTGAGAGAGAGTGAGGGTGAATGAGTGTGTACAGCAGGTCTGCACATGCTCAGAACAGAGGGCTAGAATTCCCCCTCACACACACACACACACACACACACTCGGTGAGTCATCACCTCCACATCCCATAATGCACTGTGCCCATCTGCAGGTAATAAGGACTTGCTTGTTCTCTACACCGTGTGTGTGTGTGTGTGTGTTTTCTTTCATGATGTAGAGAAAATAAAAGCTGCTCCTGCGTGTGAGTTGGACTTCTCACGGTGTGACGGTAGCTCGTTGGTTCTTGTCTGATTTGCCTGCATTTATTACCCACACCAGATGACCAAAAGTATGTGGACACCCCCTCAAAATTAGAATAACAACGTCCTGATTAATCTCTTACTACTATGTAGAATAAATCAATTATATAAAGGAAAGGGCTGCGGTAGCCTTGCGATTAAGGTACTGGATTAGTAATCAGAAGGTCTCTGGTTCAAACCCCACCACTGCCAGGTTGTCACTGTGGGGCCCTTGAGCAAGGCCCTTAACCCTCAGACTTAGACTGTATACTGTCACAGTACTGTAAGTCGCTTTGGATTAAAGCTTCCGCTAAATGCAGAAAATGTAAATGAAATTATATGCTTCAACTTTGCAGCAACAGTTTAGGGAAGGTCCTTTTCTTTTTCAGCATGGCACTGATCAGCCATAACATTAAAACCACCTCCTGGTTTCTACACTCAATGTCCATTTTATCAGCTCCACTTACCATATAGAAGCACTTTGTAGCTCTACAATTACTGACTGTAGTCCATCTGTTTCTCTGCATGCTTTGTTAGCCCCCATTCACCCTGTTCTTCAATGGTCAGGACCCCCACAGGACCACCACAGAGCAGGTATTATTTAGGTGGTGGATCATTCTCAGCACTGCAGTGACACTGACATGGTGGTGGTGTGTTAGTGTGTGTTGTGCTGGTATGAGTGGATCAGACACTGTGTCCACTCACTGTCCACTCTATTAGACACTCCTACCTAGTTGGTCCACCTTGTAGATGCAAAGTCAGAGACGATCGCTCATCTATTGCTGCTGTTTGAGTTGGTAAATAATACCTTCTCTGTGGGGGTCCTGACCATTGAAGAACAGGGTGAAAGGGGGCTAACAAAGCATGCAGAGAAACAGATGGACTACAGTCAGTAATTGTAGAAATACAAAGTGCTTCTATATGGTAAGTGGAGCTGATAAAATGGACAGTGAGTGTAGAAACAAGAAGGTGGTTTTAATGTTATGTATATACAGTATATATGTATATATACCTTGCAGTAGTGGGGCTTGAACTGGAAGCCTTTTGATTACTAGTCCAGTACCTTAACCACTAGGCTACAGAAGCCCCCTACATATATTTTGATATAATTTCCTTTATCTTTGATTTATTACACCTGGTAGCAACTGTTGTGGCTGAAACACAAATATTAGAAGGCGTGTCCCAATACTTTTGCCGTATAGAGAGGGAACATCACAGAATAGAATAGACACTTAATACTCTAAATACTGTAAGACCGAGGTGAAAGAGAACCGGACGTATCTCAGGGAATTAAAATTTTGGGGGAAGCCCATGGCCGAATGTTTTGCCGAAAACTAAAAGGGGGTGCAGAAGGTATCGAGACCATCCCCCTCCCACCCCCCGTCTCCCCCGTGTCTGAGTGGGGTGGAGGACAGAAGGGAGGTGAATGGAAGCGGCCGGTGACCTCAGCCACAAAGAATGTCCCCGTTTACTCGGTCCACGTCTCTGTCTCACCACCCCGTCCCTCTGTCCTCCTCCGCCCCTTCCTGTCCAGCGCCGTCACTCGCTTACGTCCACCCACGCTGACCACGAGCTCACGTATTTCCATCACCATCTTTCAACCTGGTATTTATCTCGAATACATCGTATCGACTGGACTGGGCAGCCACATGAACAACGATTGGCTGTTGATTAGGGATGGGAAAGCCGGACCAGGGTGTGGCTCTCTGTGCACAAGGCTGGTCCGCATATGAACTCGCCTCGTGCAGGTGAAAAGATGCAGTCGGTACTGCACACGTGTCGGAGGGGGCGTGTGTCAGTTGCGAAGCTCCTCAGTCAGCAGTGGAGGGTCGTATCGGTAGAAGGGTAATTGGATACAACTAGATTAGGGGAGAAAATGGGGGGGGGGGGGGGGGGGGGTCGAAGATAAATGTTTAAACATTCTATTTAAACGTTCTTAGCACTGCAGTGACACTGACATGGTGGTGGTGTGTTAGTGTGTGTTGTGCTGGTATGAGTGGATCAGACACAGCAGCGCTGCTGGAGTTTTTAAATACCGTGTCCACTCACTGTCCACTCTGTTAGACACTCCTACCTAGTTGGTCCACCTTGTGGATGTAAAGTCAGAGACGATCGCTCATCTATTGCTGCTGTTTGAGTCGGTCATCTTCTAGACCTTCATCAGTGGTCACAGGACGCTGCCCACGGGGCGCTGTTGGCTGCATGTTTTTGGTTGGTGGACTATTCTCAGTCCAGCAGTGACAGTGTTGGTACTGGTACTTAGGGGAGAAAATTGGAGGGGGGGATAGAAGATAAATATTTAAACATTTAACTTCCACTGTAAGTGAAGCTGAACTAAATTAAATGGACACACATCAGCCTGTAAAAATGCTTTTTGATTGACATGATGTTGAAAAGATGTGTGTTAATACGCTCATGTAATGCAAGCGTCTACCATCTACCATAACACAATCCTGTCGTGTAATAAACAGTGTAGTGCGCTGTAGGGATTCGAGACATCGAGCCTCTAGTTTTGTTTCCGTGCTGCCGTACCCGTCGTGTCTCTCTACAGGGTTAAAATAGCACCGTCTCGTGTTATTGGCATGGAAACTAAATTTCTGTCACTAACGTCACCGTAGTACTCAACGCGGTCCTAGAGGCCAACGTTCCCTTTCGGAGGGACTCGTGTTCTCTCCTGTGCACCTGATTCAACACGCCGGATGATCAGCAAGCCCATCACGAGCCGTCTGCCAAGAAATCGTCAAGGTTTATTTTGTACATAATTATTTGCGTAGAACCAGAGGTTCGGCACAGCTCTTGTCTCAGACATCAAACGGAACTCGAGAAGGGTCAAAATTTTAGTGTTTTTTGCAAACACATCAGACTGAGATGTAACTTGTCTGTAGTTAGCCCCAGTAAAGCACCTTGTGGTGATTGAGGATCTGGTTCATGTCCATGAGATAAACTGCAGAGGTTTTAATTATGTTTTGCTGTTTTTTTGTGTGTTTTTTAGGGAGGAGGCTCAGAGGAAAAGCCTTTTACAATGTGAACGGGAAGGTCTACTGTGAGGAGGACTTCCTGGTGAGTTGAAACCCATTCTGTACACCACAATAGCCGTAGGGGTGTGCGTCTTCCCTTGTGAGGGGATGAGAGACACGTCATGACGTACCAAAGTAACACAGAATGTGGACAAAAATACAAGAACAATACAAAAAAATTCAGCTTGACCTTTAACTGAGTTCAGAATTGTGGCTGCTTTACTTACATGTTGTTTCAGGCAGAACAGTAAGCTGGTCATGGCAAAAAATGCTCGAAAAAGCTACGAAAATAACCTCATTACTGATAAAAAAGAAGTTTCTCTATGATTCAATATCAAAAAACCTGAACAATTTTGTTCGTATCAAAGGCCAGGACATAAAGATGTAAAACCTGGAAGTGAACACATAATCTGGACCCCTGAGCAATACAAAATAAAACTATCTGGCTACTATTCGGGGTGCCTTTACACTAGAGTATGGTGTAAATAAGTAAACAAACGTTATTTATTAGAACCAATATTTGCCTTACATGGTCGACTTAATACCACAAATGACCCAGTAGCTGGAGTCCATTACAGAAGATGCTTTTGTAGGCTACAACTTTGTTCTCTACACACTAATCACGTTATGTCGGCTATAAGGGAACATACACCGATCAGCCACAACACTCACTGTCCATTTTATCAGCTCCACTTACCATATAGAAGCACTTTGTGGTTCTACAATTACTGACTGTAGTCCATCTGTATCTCTACATGCTTTGTTAGCCCCCTTTCATGCTGTTCTGCAATGGTCAGGACCCCCACAGGACCACCACAGAGCAGGTATTATTTAGGTGGTGGATCATTCTCAGCACTGCAGTGACACTGACATGGTGGTGGTGTGTTAGTGTGTGTTGTGCTGGTATGAGTGGATCAGACACTGTGTCCACTCACTGTCCACTCTATTAGACACTCCTACCTGGTCCACCTTGTAGATGTAAAGTCAGAGACGATCGCTCATCTATTGCTGCTGTTTGAGTCGGTCATCTTCTAGACCTTCATCAGTGGTCACAGGACGCTGCCCACGGGGCGCTGTTGGCTCTATATTTTTGGTTGGTGGACTATTCTCAGTCCAGCAGTGACAGTGAGGTGTTTAAAAACTCCAGCAGCGCTGCTGTGTCTGATCCACTCATACCAGCACAACACACACTAACACACCACCACCATGTCAGTGTCACTGCAGTGCTGAGAATGATCCACCACCTAAATAATACCTGCTCTGTGGTGGTCCTGGGAGAGTCCTGTCCAGGGTGTTTCCTACCTTGCGTCTAGTAAATCGGACCCACTGTAACCCTTAATCAGTTGTTAATATGGCAGGAATGTATTAAGATCCCCCCAAAGTTTCATTAATGGTTACATCCTCCGAGGTGAAAACAGATAGATGGATGGATGGATGGAGGAATATGGAGGTCAGTGGACGTGAGAACGAAGCGAGAGGGGTGGCCGGCTGGAGGGACAGAGGGCCGGACAGATAGAGACAGATAAAGACACAGAGGGACGGATGGAGAGGCAGATAAGAAAAATAAAGTGCATTTTGCACATTCTTTAAGCCTCGGGGGAGAACAGATGTTGTGACTGGACAGAATAGGAATCCGCCCCCTGCCCAATTTAGTCCCATTTCCTTACATCTCCCAGAGGACCTAATTACACCCCCCCCCCCCCCCCCCCCCCTCCTTCGAAAACACACACAATTACCCAGAGCGACTGAGGGATGAGGGAGAAAAGGCTTTCAGAGCTGATAAAATCTGAACCCTGCATGAGAAACTCGAGCGCACTTAAATTTGTCAATATTTTTCTGGACGGTGGTCATTGGTGCGATTAGTCGGACACTGTTTTATGGATTTCAGCTCCCTAATACACCTCCTGTCTGTAATTAAAGCGGAATATTAGTCTAAATCATCTTTATTTTTCATCTTTAAGGTATTGATTTTCATGGGGCTTGGGTAGGGTACAGAAAAGACCAGAGTTAACACCAGACTTACTAGCTCAGCTTACACTATATGACCAAAAGTATTCGGACACCTGACAATGAGCATGTTGGACATCCGATTCAGAAACAAACTGTATTCAAATAGAGTGACCTCTATGTGATATCAACTATTCTGAGAAGGCTTCACAAGACTTTGATGTATGTCTGTGGGAATTTGTGCCCGTTCAGTCAAAGGGAATTCAATAATTAGCGTTGATCTTATTTTGACGTTTATATTGTTTGTTTCATTTTTTCTTTTGTTTTATATTTAGTTTAGCCTGAATATAGAGTTCTGGGCGGCACGGTGGCTCGGTGGGTAGCACTGTCGCCTCACAGCAAGAAGGTCCTGGGTTCGATCCCCAGGCGGGGCGGTCCGGGTCCTTTCTGTGCGGAGTTTGCATGTTCTCCCCGTGTCTGCGTGGGTTTCAATCAGTTCAAAAACATGCAGTCAGGTTAATTGGAGACACTGAATCGCCCTATAGGTGAATGGGTGTTTGTGTGTGTATGTGTGTCTCCCCCGTTCAGGGTGTTACTGTGTGCCTTGCGCCCATTGAAAAGCTGGGATAGGCTCCAGCACCCCCCGCGACCCTGATTGGATAAACGGTTAAGAAAGTTAGTGAGTGAGTGAGAGAGAGTGTGAATATAGTGAATTCTTATTAGCATTTAGCATAGGGTTTTGCCTGTTTGCCTATGGTTTAGTTCCACATGTTTGGGGTTTTATGTGGGTTTAGCGTAGTATTCTTAGCGTTAGCATTCACTGTGTTTCTACTTGCCCGTACTTTGATGGATTGGTGCGTGAGGACGGTCTCATTCTGATCTCCATGTTTCTCCACTTCTGTACAGGCACCTCAGGCTACTAACCAGGGTCCTTTGAAGACCCCGCCCTTTTTTAGTCCCGTCTTTTCCCACCCAGCAGACTAGTGGCTGGATTTGTCTGCTGCAGGCGCTAGGGGGCGCCCAGCCGCCCGGTAGCAAGCTGGTGTGCTTGCGTGAATACTCTGATTTTATCCTGTCATTTTCTAAAGCTGGGTAAATGATTACATGAAGAATAGTGAAGGAATTAAATAGTAAAAGGTAATAAAATAATTACAGATGAAATAATACCCTAGTGTATTAATCCCGCCTCTCACTATCCTCAGTGACTTGTTCCAACAAACACATATCTCACTGCTGCCAAGATAAAATCCCTGAGGCGAATAATGGAGTGTAATAACCGAGCACTGCTACATCAGTGTGTGGATTCTTCATGCTAGTCGAGGCAAAGAAACCGTATCAACACCTCGTTGAACTAGGGTACGTCGCACCGTCTAAAATCCGGCTCATTTTTAAAAATAAAAATCTGCTCGTAGCGATTCAACAGAGGAGATTTCATTTCTCTGATCAGGAGTCGTGTGTAAGTGCGAATCCTGGATCCAGATGTTTGGGGTGTCCGTCTCGGGGGGGGAAATACCGGTGTAATTGTATAGCAGCTCAGTACGGTGCGGATTTAAAGCAGCTTTTAACTCGTACGTGTGCAGATTCACGAAACGTTTCATGAGATGGACGTTATGATTAGATGCAGGTATTTGTTTTGGGTAGGTGAGAGAGGCACACACTTATAACTATGTAGAGAACCCCTGGGGGTATGTATGTCCCAGTTTTAAAACAGTCTAAATAATGATAAGGAACCCATACCTCTTCACTTCATTTCAGATTCACTGGTCAACACAGGTTGTTTGTCCACATACACTCACTCACTCACTCACTTTCTTAACCGCTTATTCAATCAGGGTCGCGAAGGGGTGCTGGAGCCTATCCCAGTTTTTCAATGGGCGCAAGGCACACAGTAACCTGACTGCATGTTTTTGACTGTGGGAGGAAACCGGAGCTCCCGGAGGAAACCCACGCAGACAAGGGGAGAACATGCAAACTCCACATGCAAACTCTGCCTGGGGATCGAACCCAGGACCTTCTTGCTGTGAGGCGACAATGCTTGAGCTTGTTAAACTTGTTAGAGCAACCTATATGTGATATATTCAGCTAGAAGGCTTCTCACAAGACTATGAAGTATGTCCGTGTATGGGAATTTGTGTCTGTCGAGTCCAAAATGATGATTTGTGTGGCTGGATGCTGATATTTGAGGTTCCAATTCATCCCAGCGCTTTGTGCAGGACACTGGGGTTTCTTTAAACTGAGTTTTATAGAGCTTGCTTTGTATTGTCATCTTGGGTAGCACTGTCGCCTCACAGCAAGAAGGTCCTGGGTTCGATCCCTAGGTGGTGCGGTCTGGGCCCTTTCTGTGTGAAGTTTGCATGTTCTCCCCGTGTCTACGTGGGCTTCTTCCCACAGTACAAAGACGTGCAAGTGAGGTGAACTGGAGATACAAAATTTTCAAATTGATGAACCTTGTGTAATGAGTAACTACCGTTCCTGTCATGAATGTAACCAAAGTGTAAAACATGACGTTAAAATCCTAATAAATAAAAGACATCTTGATTTAAAAGAGATGAGAAATAGGGTGGAATCCTCATTCATCCCTCTCAAACGATCCCTGATTAAAGCAGATCTGTACCGACTTCGTTCCTCCACTCAATGTCTCTGGGTGCGCAAACGTCCTCTGATTATAGGTTTCGGTCAGATGGTAGGTGTGCACGACCCCTTCTTCTTTCTTTTGAGCTGTTTAGAGATGAGGACACCGTTGCCCCTGTCACTGGGGGTCTGACAGATGGTCTGTCCAAAAAGAAGGAGGTAAGAGGGGGTCTCTTCCTGTTATTGACAGGCTTATTTAAGGCCCCCGCCCCCTCCACCCAGCAGCACCTGTTCACATCTACAGAACTCAGAAAACAATGAGATCAGATTTTAAACAATGAATTGCTGTGTTCAGAAGGATTAAACACCCTAGCCATGACCTCCTGACAGTCCAGTTTCTCCGTGACGCCCCGAGGGTGGGCAGATGTCCATCCTTCAGGTCATCGTTTTCCTTAAGACGCTTGAACATGTGAGCATGTGTGCACTATTCTTGCTCATGATCCTGCAATGCACGCAGCATAAAATCCCCGGTGTGTTTACTTTCTATTAAAAGAAACAACTTCGTGATGCCATGCAGTTGAAATCAGAGCTAAATTATTGATCCAGTTTCTGGAGTTCAGTAGAGAAAAGCAGCGCCCCCTACAGACTGAGATAGAAAGCATATTAGTTTATTCATGCTGACCTTGTGCTGTATGGTACCAGTCATAAGATTTATTTCATTCAGTCATTCATTGTCTGTTTTACTTTACATTTATCAGGCAGGAAACACCCTGGACAGGTTGCCAGTTGGCACACACCCACACTTAGTAGCTCCAGTTGGCCTGACTTTGACTAAATGGGCTTGAGGAAACCGGAGCACCCAGAGAAAACACACATGGACCCAGAGAGAACATGTATACACCATACAGAAAGGACCGGTGAATCAAACCCAAGCCCTGATATATACACTGATTTTACACTGATCAGCCATAACATTAAAACCACCTCCTTGTTTCTACACTCACTGTCCATTTTATCAGCTCCACTTACCATATAGAAGCACTCTGTAGTTCTACAATTACTGACTGTAGTCCATCTGTTTCTCTGCATGCTTTGTTAGCCTCCTTTCATGCTGTTCTTTCATGCTGTTCTTCAATGGTCAGGACCCCCACAGGACCACTACAGAGCAGGTATTATTTAGGTGGTGGATCATTCTCAGCACTGCAGTGACACTGACATGGTGGTGGTGTGTTAGTGTGTGTTGTGCTGGTATGAGTGGATCAGACACAGCAGCGCTGCTGGAGTATTTAAACACCTCACTGTCACTGCTGGACTGAGAATAGTCCGCCAACCAAAAATATCCAGCCAACAGCGCCCCGTGGCCAGCGTCCTGTGCCAAAAGATGAGCGATCGTCTCTAACTTTACATCTACAAGGTGGAGCAACTAGGTAGGAGTGTCTAATAGAGTGGACAGTGAGTGGACACGGTATTTAACTCCAGCAGCGCTGCTGTGTCTGATCCAATCATACCAGCACAACACACACTAACACACCACCACCATGTCAGTGTCACTGCAGTGCTGAGAATGATCCACCACCTAAATAATACCTGCTCTGTGGTGGTCCTGTGGGGGTCCTGACCATTGAAGAACAGCATGAAAGGGGGCTAACAAAGCATGCAGAGAAACAGATGGACTACAGTCAGTAATTGTAGAACTACAAAGTGCTTCTATATGGTAAGAGGAGCTGATAAAATGGACAGTGAGTGTAGAAATAAGGAGGTGGTTTTAATGTTATGGCTGATCGGTGTATATATACAGTCCTGCTCACCATTATTGGCACCCATGAAGTTTAAGTACATAATGTGGAATATCTCCTGGAAAAAAATGAATCAAGTGTAACAGCTTTTTTCTATAGAGAACTTGTGTTTGATACAAAAGAGCAAATGATAAACAACATTTAAAACTAAAAACAATGGGAGAGAAAAAATAGAAAAACCTAAAGCTTGCTGTGGCACTGGTATTGGCACCCTTTACAGTAAATCAGTATGGAAACACATTTTGACTCACCTGTGCTAAATCACAAATGAGAATCACCTGTGATAAATTGTCAGTGCCCATGTGACATTAATTACCCAATGAATGATGACTTCAGTGTTTTAAAAAGCCACAAGTTATTCCCTGTTCCTTTGTCACAATGGTGAAGACAAAGGAGCTGTCTGAGGACATCAGAAGTGCTATTATTAGCAAACACAAGACCTCCAAAGGGTATAAGGCCATCTCCAAAGACCTTGGTATCCCTGTTTCAACAGTGCGCAATGTTATTAAGAAGTTTGCCAAGCATGGAACAGTCAAGAACCTCCCTGGACGTGGAGGGAAGAGGAAAATTGATGAGAGATGTCTTCGAAGGTTGGTGTGAATGGTGGAAAAAACACCATGTCAAACATCCAAAGACCTGAAGGCCAACCTGGAACAGTCTGGGGTCTTGGTTTCAACAAGTACCATACGGCGCACACTAAACCAAGCAGAGCTTTATGGGCGAAGGCCAAGAAAGAAACCATTGCTGAAGAAAATACATAAAAAGGAACGACTCAACTTTGCCAAAGAGTACCTGGACAAACCACAATCCTTCTGGGAAAATGTTCTGTGGACCGATGAAACAAAAATAGAGCTTTTTGGCAATGCACACCAACAGTTTGTTTACAGACGGCGCAATGAAGCGTATAAGGAAAAGAACACCCTACCTACAGTTAAGCATGGTGGAGGATCCATAATGCTGTGGGGCTGTTTTGCTGCGTCTGGTACTGGGGGCCTCGACCGTATCACAGGAATCATGAAATCGGAGAATTACCAAGAGATTTTAGAGCAAAATGTCCTACCCAGTGTAAGAAAACTTGGTTTGAGTCGAAGATCATGGGTCCTCCAGCAAGACAAAGACCCAAAGCACACATCCAAAAGCACGCAGGAATGGTTGAAAAGGAAGAAATGGACTGTTTTAAAATGGCCAGCAATGAGTCCTGATCTCAATCCCATTGAAAATCTGTGGGGTGAGCTGAAATCTGCCATTGGGAAAAAGAACCCTGCAAACATTCAAGAGCTCGAACAAACTGCAAAGGAAGAGTGGGAGAAAATACCAGCTGAGAAGTGCAAGAAGCTTATAGATGGCTACAAGAAACGTTTGGAGGCTGTCATCACTGCCAAAGGGTGTGCAACCAAATATTAAGGAGGGGTGCCTTTATTACTGCACATGCTGTTTTTTTCTGTTTCTTCTTTAAAATGACAACATGTACGCTGAAAAACAATGTTCTTCGTTATATTACTTTGGACCTCCAATTAAAAAATCCTGATAATATAAATTTGGTACATTTCCATTTATTTCTGAAGATATTGTACAGGTTATGCAAAAAATGAAGGGGTGCCAATAATGGTGAGCAGGACTGTACATGGGTTACAGTAAAAAAATGTATGAAAAATAATGACAATAATAAAAACAGTAGTACTACTACCACTAATAATAATAATAATAATACCAGTAATAACAGTATTATGTGTGTGTTTAGCTGGATAATTGTGTGTGTGTGTATTTATTACGCGGTGTGTTTGTCCCTCAGTATTCCGGGTTCCAGCAGACGGCGGAGAAATGCTTTGTTTGTGGACACCTCATCATGGAGATGGTACGATCTTCTGTTATCAGTGTACCTGGTGTTTAATGAGCGGTATTTTGATAGTTAACAGTGTAATTACAGCCGTGTTTCAGTTACGCAGGTCTGTAATAACATGCTGGCACATTTGGGTACGATGACAATGTTTCAGCAGCGTGTGTGTGTGTGTGTGTGTGTGTGTAGATACTCCAGGCTCTGGGGAAGTCCTACCACCCAGGCTGCTTTCGCTGTGTGGTGTGTAAGGAGGGACTGGACGGAGTTCCTTTCACTGTGGACACTGAGAACAACATTTACTGTGTTAAAGATTATCACACGTAAGTACCTTCAAACATCTTCACTGATTCACAGAGACCGACGGGAGAAGCACAGAAGAAACCTTGCAAGAACAAAAGCCCCAATTTTCCTCCCAATTTAGTCATATCCAATTACCTGATCATATTTCGCTTCCTCTATTGATTTAGACCTGACTACTGACCGAAGAGTGCTGTGACTAACACACACTATAACATTACAGCCAGTCTTCTGAGAAGGCTTGTCATAAGAAGTATGTCTGTGGGAATTTGTGCCCATTAATTCTAAAGTGCATTTGTATGACTGGGCACTGATGTTGGTCAGAAAAATGTCAGTTGAGGTCAGGAGTTTCTTGAATTCGAGCCTGTCTTCAGACTTTATAGAGCTACACATTCATACTGGAACAGGAAAGGTTCTTCCCTAAACTGTTACCACAAAGTTGGAAGCATAACATTTCCATATAAACATCTTGTTTACTGTTTGGGTCGTCAGGCTTCTTAAGAGCTCGTTTACTGTTCATCTAACTGTCTCCATCTCTCTTGTTGCTGCCTGTCCTCTTCCTCTTTCACCTTCAACTCTTCCAAGCATAATTGGTTCCTCTCATAATGTGGCTTTGAGTGAGAAATGTAATATAACTGATTTATCGTTGTGGTTTGTTGATGAATAAAAATCGTGCGACTCTTGTCTCCACAGTGTCTTTGCTCCAAAATGCGCCTCGTGTTGTCAGCCCATCCTGCCCGCGGAGGTAAGAGCTCTCATCACACACTTACTCTTCAGCCTCGCTTCCATAATCAGTTACTGTTTACTCACTCATTGTGTGTGTGTGTGTGTGTGTGTGCAGGGCTCGGAGGAGACTATACGTGTGGTCTCCATGGATAAAGACTACCATGTGGAGTGCTATCACTGTGAGGTGAGAGTGTAGTTTGTACCGCGGTGTGCTCGCATTCCTTCAGTCCACTCCGAACCAGAGAATTTAAACACTGCAGTATTTCTGTAGGATTTTAGTTCAGTGTTAAATTCATTAGTACAGCGGTACCTTGTAACTCAGCATCCCCTAAACTCGAAATATTTGAAACTCGACGAAATTTGCACCCTTAAACTCAACATTTTTCTTGAACTTGATGTGTGTGGGACTGCTGCTTTGTTCAGTGCTCGGCTTGAGCGGTGCGGTAACGTCAAGTGTAAATATGAGACGAATCTGCATCTGTGTGGAATAAGGTGCAGATCCAGTGTTACAGCTCCACGTGTATCTGTGTTTATCTGGATTTTCCTCCCTGTTTCACTTTTAAACTTGTGTTAGAGCTCGAGCTTCTGAGAAATGGTGAGAATCAGAATCAGCTTCTCCCAGAGTCTAAAACGCTTCTGGTTGAAAATAAAGCTTAACGTGGTTTAATGTAGTAAAAGAAGGAGACAGGAGCACTAAACTTCTCTTCATTATTACTGCTCATAAGTTCTCTAATGTGTTTAAGTACAATAAGTCACGTTAAGTTTTGTGCACCGTCATATTCCAAGATCAAGCATCTCCACGATTAAAGTAAAGTTTTTGTATTTCAGTGTTTTTATGTTATATTTGTGTTATTTTCAGTGTATAAGTATCAAAAACAACTCCATTATTTTACATGAGCCTAAAATATATGCAGTTCTACGAGACCATAGACGCATTAACAGGTTTCCCAAATGTCCTTATGGAAAAAAATACCTTGAAACTCAACACCTTTAAAATTCGACACCACTCCCAGAACCAACTGACTTTGAGTTTCAGTGTACTGCTGTATTTCTTTTATATAAAACTCATCTATAAAGTTTTTATGCTCAGTGTAAAACTCTAACATCTGAGTATTTCTTATAATGTGAATTGAATATGGAGCAGCATGGTGGCGCAGCATAAAGAGGCCCTTAATCCCCAATTGTTTGCGTTGTTGTTAGCTACATTTATAAGTCGTTTTGCCTTTAAAGTGTAAATAACTAAACCTGACCTGGTTTAATCTGTGTCCAGTAAAGTCAGAGTCCAGTTCTGATGTTGTTGGTACAGTGAGTGTAAAAACTGTAAATCATTCACCACATTCCACTGTTTCTTCTCTCTGCTGAATCCCAACAACCACACAGTCCGGTCAAGTCAAATGTATTTATTTATACAGCGCTTTTTACAGTAGACATTGTGAAGTAACTTCAGAACTACAGAATCCAGGACCGACAGACCAAAAAAGCCATGTTGAGCAAATCGAGGGCGACAGTGGAGAGTTACACCCTGATCAGCATTATTCCTCAACTCTGTGCAGGCGCCATCAGTCAGCCAGCAGAGGTCGTAATTGCACCAGTTATGAGGAACCCTCCTCCGGCCGCCCAGCCCAGCCAGATGGCAGAGCTGAGATTCGATACGATGTATTCGAAATCCCAGCTCTGGTGTGCTAGCGTATTTTTACCGCTGTGCCACCTGAGCGCCAGGACCTTTTCTGATAGCAGCACATAACATTCTCACATGGTTAGAATACAGGTCATTTGTATCAGCAGTTTTAATACCTAACAATGGTTACCATAATGTGTTTCGGTAGGTATTCATTCAGTGTTTATTTTACCACTGCTTTATACTGGTCAGGGCCACACTGGGTCTGATTCATTGGGCGAAACTCCCTGGACAGGCTGCCAGACCATCACAGGGCAAACACACACACACACTTAGGACAATTTCTAGTTGCTCCAGTTAACCTGACTGCATGTCTTTGGACTTGTGGGACGAAACCGGAGCTCCAGGAGGAAACCCACACAGACACAGGAAGACAGGGAGAACATGCAAACTTCACAGAGAAAGTACCCTGGATGCCCGACTGGGGAATCAAACCCAGGCCATTTTTGCTGTGAGGTGCTGCACCGTGTCACCCTGTTAAATAATCGTACTTATTCATATTTATGCATTATTGGAATTCACTATTAATTAGTAAGAACATATAGATGATTACTTCATCCTTAACTTCTTTTAATAATGTCAGTGCCTCAGTTCATACAAGTCACAGTATGTAAAAGAAAAAAATGGCCTTATACATGGTACCCATGTGTATCATCCCTGTAACATCATCTCATCTCTGTGTGCGATCTTTAGGACTGTGGTCTGCAGCTGACGGACGAGGAGGGTCACCGCTGTTACCCACTGGAGGGTCACCTGCTGTGCCACGCTTGCCACCTTCACAGGTTAAAAGCATCCGGACCCTCCCAGCACCCACCCAGCTACCCGCTTCACGTCACCGAACTGTGAACACACGTACGGGCACAAGAAGATGCTGCGGGGCTGCTGCCAGGGGCAAAACGAGGCTCAAAAACGAGTCGGAGCGAAAGAACAGACTTTTAAATGTTCATCGTCTGAACTCGTGCATCATCGTCCTTCTGCTCTCGATTAATCCCGCAACCGCAGTATGAAGCCGTGTAAATCGGCTCAGACGTGACCTTTAACCCTTGCCTGTTGCAGACCGATCCCTGAAAGCGCTCGATGTGGAATTAGTGCATATTTGACTGGCAGCGTGATAAGTAATGAGAGAGGAGAAAACGTCACCCGCGGCCCTTCACTGAGAATCTCGCACTTATCTAACAGTATCGCTCACCGCCGACGGGTCGCACCGTTAACGTATACGTGTATTAAATTTTATATTTGTACGTGTGTGATGTCACATCGATAAGAAATGGAAACTCTCACATGCTGCCTTAACATTTCATATTTAAAATAATAACTCACGTGCACAATCCTCCACCTACCACAAGTGTAGTCACTCAGGACGGTGGTATACTTCTAAAGAAGCAAACGTTGGTCACCAAAAATGCCCGACTGATTACATCTGGTGTCACTTATGAATCGTGTACATGTGATGTTTTTGGCCCAAGTATTTCTGTAATTGCTTAGTGTCGAGTCGTTCGTTTTTATCAAGGTCGGTTCTGCTAACTGTGGGCATTTTTGTGTTTTAATAACACAGAGACATTTTTAGCACCTCTGTGTCGGTTCTGAGCTCTAATGCGTCGCTTTCCCGGCAGTGGTTTGTCTGGGAGGAAACAGACTTGAATCGTTTGCAGCTGTCGAGCATTAAACGCTGAGCAGAAGATGTCTGCTGTATTCGCTGTCCGTGCTGATGTTGTTTTTGGATGATGGAGGATCTGACGTTCTGCTGAAGCTCGGTGGTGCTGGTCTCACCTGAGCTCCACATGGACGTGTGCCGCTCTGTTTAAGATCGCAGACACCGACGCCAACCCTGGAGTCACGGCAGCCAAAAACCACACAGTGCCTCCATTCTGCTGTCCGAACACATACAGGAGTCTCGACCCAACGATCATCATTTATCACACTTGCTGTGGAGTAAACGGTTCCATTCCGACATGAGAAATCCGGTCTTGCTGAGGAAGTACGTCACAGAACAGCGTGGTAACAGCGTAGTTACAGCGTAGTTACAGCGTAGTTACAGCGTGTTTGCTCGAGAATAATAGTATAATTTTAGATTCAGCACAAATGCACAATATTTCCTAAATCATTCCGCGTTTATTACAGTGTGTTATTATGCATAATAAAGAAACTACTATTTTCCTAGAACACGACGTTTTTGTACATAAACACTGTTAGCTTCGATTATCTGCTTTCGTCAGAGATGATGCTGATCTGTAGCTTTGTTTTTCAGTCTAGTTCTCAGAACGCATATCTTGCCTACTATTACCACTATTTTTGTATCGTCTCAATTTTAGATATTTCCACATCAATAAGAAAGTAGATTTATTTATCTGAACATGAAAAAGGTTTAAAGTTATTTAATGTATTAATAAAATGAAGCGTATCATTTTAACCGTAGATGATATAATCTCCTTTTTTAAATAAAGAGGTTTTGTGGTCCATTTAATCTGCGTATGTGAGTGTTTACTCTGTCTGAGTTGTAATAATCAAAGGAAATCTTTCTTTATTTTCATTACAGTTGCAATAAAAAATATTTTACGACCTTACCCCCCACATGGTGATGTGTATAGAATTGAATGAAATTCTTCAACAAGACGTCTCAGTGAAGAGATTTTATTGATACATACGAGCAATTTTGAGAACATAAATCAACATCGATTTTGACTTGAGATGAGTCCATGTGCATTATTATTTAACCCCCCAGCCTCAGTACTTGGTGGAACATTCTTTTGCCTGGACACCTTGACACAAAAGCTTCCAGCCATTGAGGCTTTTGTGAGCAGCTTCTCAGTTTTTAGTTTCACCACACCTTGAACACTTGAATCTCTGGTTTGTGTTTATATCACACATCACACCTGAAGCAGATGAAGCCTGGTTATTGAGTCCCAAATGGTTTAATCATGATGTAACCCAACTTTAGGTCCTGCAGACTAACAGTGGGTTTTAAGATCAGCAATATTATGTAGGGGTTGAATAAATGTGACATTGTATTACTACTCTAAAATACTCCATCATTCATTTTGTTTCTCACTGCATTGTTCAATTGATAAAGACGTAATTAAAGCACAAAAAAAATCGAGTTATATATTTTTATTTATACAAGATGTCACCGCTAGAATCAGTGTAACTATTACAAGTGTGTTGAACAGTTCAGCAGCTTATAGCAGCTAATGCAGCTGTAAAAGCAAAGGCTGCAGAAGAATTAATGGTCATTACTGCTGTATTTCTACTGATGTCTGTTAAAAGGTAAAGACGTAATTAATATCTTGCTAACTTCTATGCTTCTTCACAATTAAAAGCGAATCTTTCGTCAGGCACACGAACGGCTTTGTTCAAGCTTTTGAAGAGCACCTGAAGGTAGCATTAAATTGCCCCTTAAGTTAACGAGCGATGATTTTGTTTTGCTTCTGAGTTTCTAAGTGGTTTTGGATTCACCGCGACTCCGACCAGGATGATGCGGTTAGTGTTGAAATAAATAATAAATTGGTGATAAATTCTAAATTTGTCCAAACTTAATGTAGCCGTCAAACTTTAATGTTGCTTTAATTTAATGCTGCCTTCAAGTGGTCTCGTAAATTGGGAAAAACTCTGGATTTTGATTAATTATCAAACTTTAAACATGTTCCACCCTTAAAAATAAGTAAACAAAACTGAATCTATAAAAAATACTGTTGTATTTCATTAATTTTGTGAAAAGTTTGGTAGGTTGTGACTTTCTGCGAACAGTAAAAGTGTATGAATAGGCAATATTAATGCAATTCTCTTGCTGTTCTTGCTTATATTTTAAAGAAGAGTGATAGATCTTTGTTTCTTTTATTATAAATATGTATATATATATATATATATATATGGTAGTTATTGTTAGTTTGTTTTCCCGGACAAGCAGTCAAACGAAGTGAAATCGTTACTAGTGAACCATTTGTATGAGCTTTCTTAGAGCACATGAATGTAGCAAAAGGTTCTAGTTCCAGGACATTAGCTGCATGTTTGGATCTTTCCTTGAGTATAAAAATGGAGTTTGGCAGCGGTGGGATTCGAACCCACGCCTCCAGAGAGACTGGAGCCTAAATCCAGCGCCTTAGACCGCTCGGCCACGCTACCATACAGGAACACGCAGAGCTAACAGATCAGATTTCTCTCAGTCAGACTCTCACTGGCTTTACCGCATAAAGCGCTGCGATACTGAACAAGAGAAGCGAATGTAAAGAAAAGAGATTTAAAAAGATTTTAAAAAACTCGTTATAATACAAACTTATTCAATGTAATATTGATTTAATTCTGCTGTGAGTGCGACACCAACACCGGCTGTCGTCATTACTGGTTTACTGACGCACCACGTGGTCACGTGTTCTCTCAAGTAAACACGATACTGGTTCTGCTGGTGTATTAGGGGCACTGTTAAATCATGTATTTTTAATTTACGATTTCCAGAATAAAGTCCAAATGATTTCGAAAATAAAGTCCAAATGATTTCGAGAATGAAGTCAGAATCAGAATCTTTATTTCGCCAAATACCAGATGTACAAGGAATCAGGTGCCGGTATCAACATAGTATATACATCAAATTAAATAGTAGAAAGAGGAACACTAAATATAAACACAGAATAAACAATACAACATCAACATAAACAGTACAGCATCAGACAGTGCAATGACTGACAAACTTCAAGTAAACAATTGTGAGATAAAGATTATAAAATAAGCTGCATATGTGCATTGACTGTATGATAAAACCATGTTCATTCTGTTAAAGTGGAGTGATGTGTGAATAGTTGAAAAGTCCAAATAATTTTGAGAATAAAGTCCAAATAATTTCAAGAATAAAGTCCAAATAATTTCAAGAATGAAGTCCAAATACTTTAGAGAATAAAGTCCAAATAATTTCAGAAATAAAGTTCAAATAATTTCAGAAATAAAGTCCAAATAATTTTGAGAATAAAGTCCAAATAATTTTGAGAATAAAGTCCAAATAATTTCGAGAATAAAGCCCAAATGATTTAAAAAATAAAGTCCAAATAATTTCGAGAATAAAGTCCAAATAATTTCGAGAATAAAGCCCAAATGATTTAAAAAATAAAGTCCAAATAATTTCGAGAATAAAGTCCAAATAATTTCGAGAATAAAGCCCAAATGATTTCAAAAATAAAGTCCAAATAATTTCGAGAATAAAGTCCAAATAATTTCAGAAATAAAGTCCAAATAATTTCAGAAATAAAGTCCAAATAATTTAGAGAATAAAGTCCAAATGATTTTGAGAATAAAGTCCAAATAATTTTTAGAATAAAGTCCAAATAATTTTGAGAATAAAGTTCAAATAATTTAGAGAATATTTAATATTTAGGTAGCACTTGAGTGTAAGATGGTTTTGTTTGTGTCGAGGGTTAAAGTGGCATTAACTCAGACAGGCTGTAGAAAAACATTTTTCCTAGATGTCAGATCTTTCTAAACCAAAGCCAATATGGCATCTTACTGAACTAAAAATGTTTCATTCTGGTTAGAAAAAAGGAAAATAAGACGGAGAAAAGCTCAGACTGGGAGTTTTGGTTTGGATTTGAAAGACAACCTGGACAACAGTGTTTGAATGCTAGTAGAAGTTAGTACTGAACGAAGCGTTTTTATTGGGACATTCTGAATCGTTCTGTACCAGTTCTGAGTTCTGAATGTTTACTCCACAGTGTTATTGCTCCGTATCACGCCGCGAGCTATTACGCACAGTAATCAGGGTCCGGCACGCAACCGACCCCATTCCCTCTGCCCAAGCGAAGCAGAGATAGCCGCAAGCCCGGCCCTGATGCCAGATAACCGTCATCCCAAAGGGTTTAGCTACTCCAGAATGACCCAGCGGACTGGTCAAGGCTCTACCCATGTGAGTTTAGAGGTTGGCTTGGAATGGAAAGTGGACTTGTTCTTTTTAGGCTGGCACTGGACCAATGTAAATAAATTAGGATTCTGTGAACTGTAGAAATACAAATAATGTGTTTTAAACAGGACACGAGGCCTTATAATTTCTTTATTATACCAGTGAGCTGCCTTGCTGCCTACTACCTACCTGATCAGCTGCCTCAGTAGAGAGGATTCTAATGAGACATGGAACTCACGAGGCAGATTATTTAGACGCTCTACTTATACAGAGATTACACCGATTACATCACCACAGTTTTAGCTCACTAAGCTAACACAGTTAGCCTCAGGATGTTCAAACCGACAGACTGAGGCGGCACAACTCGCCAGCACGCCACCTAACGTCTCCCTCCGTGTACCGGAAACGGTTAAACTGTCCCTGACAAGCTCGAATTTACAAATACACTCACTCACTTTCTCAACCACTTATCCAATTAGGGTCGCAAGGAGGGTGCTGGAGCCTATCCCAGCTTTTCAATGGGCACAAGGCACACAGTGACACCCTGGACGGGGCGCCAGTCCATCGCAGGGCAGACACACACACACACACATTCACCTATAGGGCAATTCAGTGTCTCCAATTAACCTGACCGCATGTTTTTGGACTGTGGGTGGAAACCGGGGCTCCCGGAGGAAACCCACGCAGACACGGGGAGAACATGCAAACTCCACCTGGGGATCAAACCCAGGACCTTCCTGCTGTGAGGCGACAGTGCTACCAGCAAGCCCCACACTCGTGCACCTTTATACAAATTAAAAATCAACGAGAATTTATTTACATTTGAAAAGAACTCCGTTGGTTGCTCCGCATTTGTCCGCCATTCAGTTGTGCTGCACTGAATGTTGGGATTGCCTTGAGCGCTGAGGAGGCGTCGGACGCTCCCTCATCATTCAGTCAGATTATCACTCAGAATGAAGGCGCCTCAGTAGGAGCATTTTAATGAACCTAAGAATTTAGACACGCCCTCTTCTCGGGAGTGTAGGATGACGTAAAATGCGTTTGTGTAAGGAGATCACTGGGTTTTCAGACACACCCATATTGTAGGTATTTTATTTAGCTTGGCACTGTTGGTTCAAGGGTTGACACAAAGTTTTGGGGGACTTTAGTCCTCTCCTTGGTCACTGTCTGTGAGGAGTTTGACCCATACAGACTCCTTATTCCTCAAATCTACTTAAAATAGACAGAAGGTGGATTGTCTTTTTATTACACCTTCAAAATGTGCCTATACGATCAGCATAAAGACCTAAGTGACCTTGATATGGGTCAAATAAGGTCACTTACGTCTTTATGCAGTGACAACTCCACATATGCTTGGTTGCATCACCTGACATAAGTTGACCCTGTAACTGTAGGTCAGTTCAGACTGACCCAATAATAACATTCATCAATATTTTCAGTCAGTAGGTCTGAAACAGAAAACCTTCACATTCACTTCATCCACTTTGTGTTTACCATAGGAATGAAGTTCCAATCCCCAGTGGGACCTTTTTCTCAGGTCCTTACTGCCCGTCAAGCCAAACGCCACCCAGCTGTACTGACCGCGAGTTATTATCCATGTACTGATGCTGACCTTTGCGTATCTTGCGCAACTGGTGGGCCGTGGGAACTGGTGTAACGATCTCTGAGGGTTCCCAGTGCCAGAACCGGGCAGTGTATAAGTGCAGCGAAGTGGTGAGTGTGAGAATAAAGTATTTGGGCGGGACATAAGTAATGGTTTTGGGGTGTACGGGGTGCAGATGGATTGCATCGTTAAAGAAGTGAGTTGTTTGTTTTGGACTTGTCAGCAGGTCAGACGAAGACTAATGACCAACAAAATCAGAGAAATGAGACATTAGAATTTCCCTTTTTATAGAATTTCCCTTTTTATAGAATTTCCCTTTTATTTCCCTTGTTTCTACACTCACTGTCCATTTTATCAGCTCCACTTACCATATAGAAGCACTTTGTAGTTCTACAATTACTGACTGTAGTCCATCTGTTTCTCTGCATGCTTTGTTAGCCTCCTTTTATGCTGTTCTTCAATGGTCAGGACCCCCACAGGACCACCACAGAGCAGGTATTATTTAGGTGGTGGATCATTCTCAGCACTGCAGTGACACTGACATGGTGGTGGTGTGTTAGTGTGTGTTGTGCTGGTATGAGTGAATCAGACACAGCAGCGCTGCTGGAGTTTTTAAATACCGTGTCCACTCACTGTCCACTCTATTAGACACTCCTACATGGTTGGTCTAGCTTGTAGATGCAGACTTTTAGAACCCTGTCACTTAAAACTATAAATTAATATGTCACCTGTTTGGCCTTTTTAAAACTATATTGGTTGCCTCATATTGCTTTAAAGTGGCCTGGGTGGCACAGTGGCATATTAGGCTATCCCACCACTGCTGAGATCTGGGTTTAAATCTCAGTGGTGCCATCGGTCGGCCGGACATCTTCACAGACACGATCGGCTATGTCTGAGGAGTGGAGGGATGGCCAAAGTACTGCAGTGGATTGGTGCCCTGTGTAGGGCAGTGGTGTAATTAGGAGCTCATGGGCCGCAGTGCAAAAAAAAACAAATGTCATATATTCCATATATATCAGTGTTTGGTATATATTTCCTGTTTGGCTTGCCATAATACATGCATAATACGTGCAGCCAATGGGGGGGCAGTGAGGTGGGTGGTTGAGTTCATGTTGTGGAGGGCCCCCCCCTGCTATGGGCCCCAGTGCACCTGCCCCCCCGAAGTGATTTTAATAGAAGCAAGAAAACAGTATGTACAGTCGGTTCACATTTCAGTACAAGCACCACAGATGACGCATGAGGACTTGAGAGTATTTGTACATCACATTTTCCAATACTGTTAGTTTTATTAACCTCTTTTATCCTGGTCAGAGCCGTGGCATGTCCGGTCCCACCGGGAAACGCTGGGTTTAAGGCAGGAATACCCTACGCCACTGGTGTAGGGTGTAGGGTGTAGGGTATTCCTGCCTTAAACCCAGCGTTTCCCGGTGGGACCGGACATGCCACGCCATGACCAGGATAAAGGGGCTAATAAAAATAACAGTATTGGAAAATGTGATGTACAAATACCCTCAAGTCCTCATGCGTCGTCTGTGGCGCTCGTACTGTATTGTGCACCGACTGTACATACTGTTTCCTTGCTTCTATTAAAATCACTTCAGTACAAACTTCAACTCGCATGTCCCTGAACCGAGCCTAATAAAAAATATATCTGAGTTAGGATGGAAGTAAGAAAGACTCGTTGCCAGGCAACTGTCTCCCGAAGCCGATTTCTCAATGCCCGTCTGCTTCAGAACAAACGTGTTTTCTATCTGCTAATAGTCTCACTTTATTGCTTTGTGTGTTTGTCAGGATTAATGAGAGGCTGCGAGCTGAGTTATAATAGACTTCACTATTATCACGTCACACGGTATCCGCATCCTTCTCGTCCTGATCACCATGAAAACAGACATGGACGTGATGTGTTCCAGATGTTTGCTTTTGATTTCCCTTTTTTTTTTAAAAGAAGCTCTAAGACTGTGTTGTAGCTGTAGCTTGGGACTAGACAATAACAGAACCAGTGTGACTTATGACCTTATGTTCCACTCAAGAGTACTGGGAACTGGAGCGATTTGCATTCCAAGAGACAGATGTGACGACACCTGGTGGTCATTAGTGGAAGCTTCGTTCCTTTTAGAAGAGCAGTAAGTAGGTGATGTTCAAGCTGAGGTGTTTATGAGGGGGCCTGCATTTTTTGACATAAGTAGGACCCTGCTAAATTCACTGACAAACGTGCTTAAAAAGACCTTACAGATGGATTTACTGGCTTATTTATGATGCCCCTGGTATAAAAGAGTGTAAGTACGTACCCGCCTCATGCCCAGCGTTTCCAGGATAGGTTTTAGACCCACTGTGACCCTAATTCGTGCAACCCTAAAGCACGAACATTTATCCATTCATCTTAAACGAATATTTTATCCTGGACAGGGTTGCGGTGGCTCTGGCGCCCCCTGGAAACACTGGGTAGAGGAAAGCAAGTCGACGTAGTACATTCATCACTCACTCACACATTCAGTCATACACTCATATCTAGGAGTAACTGAAAGAAGCTAAAACAGACTCTGCCTGTTCTTGGAAGTTAAGAGGAAACACATGTGGCGAGAACATGCTAAAGTTCTTACAGACAAGTAACAATTAGGATAAGCCAAAAGAGTGAAGAGTGAAAGATGTTATATCAGCAAATTGGGGAGAGATGGGGGTGAAGGCTCCATAGCATTGCCCAAGCGCTTTGGCCATCCCTCCATGCCTCAGACATAGCCGATCACAGGACCACCACAGAGCAGGTATTATTTAGGTGGTGGATCATTCTCAGCACTGCAGTGACACTGACATGGTGGTGGTGTGTTAGTGTGTGTTGTGCTGGTATGAGTGGATCAGACACAGCAGCGCTGCTGGAGGTTTTAAATACCGTGTCCACTCACTGTCCACTCCTACCTAGTTGCTCTATTTTTGGTTGGTGGACTATTCTCAGTCCAGCAGTGACAGTGAGGTGTTTAAAAACTCCAGCAGCGCTGCTGTGTCTGATCCACTCATACCAGCACAGGATAACACCAGCACTCATACCAGCACTAACACACCACCACCATGTCAGTGTCACTGCAGTGCTGAGAATTATCCACCACCTAAATAATACCTGCTCTGTGGTGGTCCTGTGAGGGTCCTGACCATTGAAGGACTACAGTCAGTAATTGTAGAACTACAAAGTGCTTCTATATGGTAATTGGAGCTGATAAAATAGCTTTTTCTAGAGCCTGTCTTTCAACATATAATAATAATAATAATAATAATTTCCCAGACAGATCTATAAACAGTTCTTCTCTCATGTTTTCATTTCAGATGGAGTTAGATAGAAAAGCCCGACTCTAGATCAGACATCAGAACACAGGTAGATTTTTCTCATGTTGTTTATTTATAACCTGACATCTTCCATATTTAGACACTTACTCTGTGTTAGAAATCTCCTCTAATGGGTTCGTGCTGGGTGGTTTAGAACAGCTCCGGCTGGAGGGTTCCAGAAATCCCAAGGGGGGGTCGTGGGGCAAGCAGGGGGCCTGTGAAGCATGGTTTTGTATGTGTGTGTTCCGTGTGCGTTCAAGCAAAGTTCTTCTTAATGAAATTGATGAGGCCGTTGGTAGAGGAGTCATGGGAGCCGACCTCGGTGGTGTCCTGCAGCTCCGGCTCGATCTTCTTGGCCAACTGTTTCCCGAGTTCCACCCTGAACACACGGAGATTCATCAAATTCAGTGCTCAGATATTCTAACAAATATTTTTTTATTTAATATTTTCTTTATGCATTTTCTCCCCTTTTTCTCCCTTTTTTAGCTCGTCCAATTGCCAGATTGTGTCATGCTTCCTCTCCACCAATGATTGAGGAGAACGAAGCTAACCCACGCCCCCTCCGACACGTGGGCAGCAGCCGTATGCATTTTGTCACCTACACTTTGACGAGTGCAATGCGGATCAGCACTGTGTACGGAGAGACACACCCTGACAGCACTCTTTTCCCGTCTCAGTGTAGGCGCCATCAATCAGTCAGCAGAGGTCGTAGTTGCATTAGTTATGAGAGAGAGACCCCATCCGGCTTTTAATATCCCACCCCTTTCTGAACAACAGGCCAATCGTTGTTCATGTGGTTGCTCAGCCCAACTGGCAGGCAGAGCTGAGATTCGATACGATGTATTCGAGATCCAGCTCTGGTTCCAGCGTGTGTTTTTACCACTGCGCCACCTGAGCGGCGTTACCAAGTATTTATTTAACTGTATCGTCTAATTTATAATCAGCGGAGACACAAAGCATCATTACTTATTATTAATATTTTCAGCTTCTGTATGAGGATTTGTTTTAATGTTATGCTGCATTTATGTTCTCCACACTTCCAGGATATGACTGTATACCTATAAGGTGATTCTTTAGCCATTAAACCAGGGATGTCGAAACTGTCGCCGGCTCGTGGGGTATTTTAGCAGTAAAATTAAAGTCGTCCCTCTGTTAAGCAGGTTTTAAAACAACTGCTTGAACTGTTTGAACTCTGGGGGGCGCTCTCGCATAAAACAAATCTAAAACTCTTCCCGTCTCTCTTCTCTCAAAACAGTAACGTTACACCTACATTAACGTCCCCCAGTTTTTGAATAAACGTGAAAGCTAGACTTAGAGTGCAAAGGATTTCAGGTGCACTGGGAAAATTAATATTTCATAGTTCATATAGTTCAGAGGGAAGTGGGTATGTTTAATTTAAAGAAGTATAATAATCTTCCCATTAGGATTATAAACTTGTGAGTGAAATGGGCAAGATCTTAGTCTACACGACACTGTGGACCATAGATCATCGGTCACTCCAATAAACAGGAAGTGGAATTGTTAGTAATCAGGTCGGCCTGTTATATTTTTATTTGTTTTATTATAAGACTCTGTGGCCCCGTGTTTGCAGCCTCCATCCATGGTTGTTACAGGGTTTACTGTGACTTGTCCTCTGAAGGTGAAGGTGCAGCTCTGTTTAAACTGCACTTCACAATCATTATCCGCACCTGATCAGGCGTGACCATTTCACCCGGGGGCGACTCTTTATAACGGGCCTTTGTACCTCAGCTCATTACTTGGTTCTCACATTTCCTACCTGTCTGTCTGTGTCTCTTTGTTGCTTCTTTAGGTTCCCACTGACCTGCGGTCTTTTTACCTGGTTTCCCGAAACTCAGTTGGTGGTGTGGTATTTTTGTTTGTGGTGTTCCCGCCATTGATGGGTGTCACAGAGTCTGTGACTCGAGTCCGAGTCGCACATAAGTCACACACACAGCGACTTCAGACTCAACTCGGACTCGTTTCAAATGACTCGGACTCAACTCGTGACTCGCAAAAAATGACTTGTAGATAAAAAAAGTCAGCAACATTAGTTACATGTGACAATTATATATATATATGATCCAACATCATTCTGATCGTGTCATTTTCTGCTCTCTAATAATAATAACGCTCCGGCCATTTTAACCTGCAACGCACGCAATGTGTAAATGTTCCAGCCAGCTTCTGGCGTAGTGATGAAGCGTCGCTCCCTACTCCCTCCTTTGGATTGGAATCTCACTAAAAATGGTGGAATACCCTACGTAGTGCACTTCACAGGAACAACCGGGGTGAACGGAACGCTCCTACAGAATCGGCGCTAATGGTTGGAAGAACCGCTTTCTGAACCAATCAGAGCTTCTGATTGTAATTGTTAGTAAGAATTGCTGTTATTTGCATTTATTCAGTTTGCGTCACACAGATGACGTGGTAATGAAACGCTCGATCGGCTTTCTAAACACTTCCTGTTTTACTTCACGACCGGGAAAAGTTTGGAGGCTTTTAATTATAAGCACATTTACAAAATAACGGATTCTGTTCCTAATGGGACACACGCTTATAAATGTAATAGCATCTGGAAGAACAGAAGCTCAGGTAAGCAGCGGTTATGGATTTTTTTTGCTGTGTTTTGGATTTTGGCCACCGATTTATCGCGCTTTTGTTTTGCAGTGAAAACAAAACTTATCAGTTTAAGCTTTTAACTGGTACCGAGGAAAGTAAAGGCACGAAGTAAAACGGCTAAATACGTCGTTAATCTGTTGTTGTTTTTTATCTGAATTTACAGATTGTGTATGCTCTGAATGCAAGCTGTGTCCTAGTGATGTGGCAGCTTTCTTTCTGGTTTACAGAGTTTCCCTGTGTTGGTTCTACAGTATATCGAACACTTGAGGTGATGCTCACTGGTGGATTGAGTAGCTGGAACGGTGGAAACACAGCTCTCCTGTTTTCTTCTCCTGTCTGTTTTGTAATTTCTGGTGATTAAGTAATTCTGGATTAAGTGATTGTACCTCTTTGGGGTGTACTTCTGGTTACTCGATTCTCACATAGCGCTTCAGGCTTCAGCGTCTTCGTATTTAACTCTTATTATATTGTTTATTCATTGTCAGTTATTATTTTCTCAGTTTTTGAATTCAGGGCTCTTTAGCTACAGTATTGTTCTGTCTTGGTTTAGTACTTTTGCAATTGGGTTTGACCCTTTAACACTGCAGATGCGCTCACCACCCTATAAAGTCCATACTTACCCCCACTGGTCAAAACTGTTGATCTCCCACATCACTCCCTGGATGAAGATCTTATGTTCGTACAGCGCTGGAATAAAACAAAACAACACAAGTTCACATGTGACTGTTGATCAAGCCGAATCAGTGCCATTTCAGTCCCCAGCACATTATATGTATAAATGTACACTGATCAACCATAACATTAAAACCACCTCCTTGTTTCTACACTCACTGTACATGTTATCAGCTCCACTTACCATATAGAAGCACTTTGTAGTTCTACGATTACTGACTGTAGTCTATCTGTCTCTCTATAGCTTTGTCACCCCACTTTCATGCTGTTCTTCAATGGTCAGGACCCCCACAGGACCACCACAGAGCAGGTATTATTTAGGTGGTGGATGATTCTCAGCACTGCAGTGACACTGACATGGTGGTGGTGTGTTAGTGTGTGTTGTGCTGGTATGAGTGGATCAGACACAGCAGCGCTGCTGGAGTTTTTAAATACTGTGTCCACTCACTGTCCACTCTATTAGACACTCCTACCTAGTTGGTCCACCTTGTAGATGTAAAGTCAGAGACGATCGCTCATCTATTGCTGCTGTTTCAGTCGGTCATCTTCTAGACCTTCATCAGTGGTCACAGGACTGTTGGCTGGATATTTTTGGTTGGTGGACTATTCTCAGTCCAGCAGTGACAGTGAGGTGTTTAAAAACTCCAGCAGCGCTGCTGTGTCTGATCCACTCATACCAGCACAACACACACTAACACACCACCACCATGTCAGTGTGTCACTGAAGAACAGCGTGAAAGGGGGGTAACAAAGATATAGAGAAACAGATTAACTACAGTCAGTAATTGTAGAACTACAAAGTGCTCCTATATGGTAAGTGGAGCTGATAAAATGGACAGTAAGTGTAGAAACAAGGAGGTGGTTTTAATGTTATGGCTGATCAGTGTATATAAAAATAACTTTAAATGCGTTCTTTAATTGAGCAAACTGTCCTGCATGTTGATCTAATTGCAAATTTAGAATATATAATTTAAAATGTTCATTAAAACTCCCTATAACTCACAGTATTTAACATCTGATTTGAATAGACTTTTGAATTTCTCACCAATAAGCACTCCGAGGGTGAACGGTGTCAGCTTCTTAAAGATGATAGAATTTGTTGGTTTGTTTCCTTGGAAAACCTGTAACAGAGACATTTATTATTTCAGTCGTGTGCTGTAGATACACAGGAACAGACACAGCAGCTACTTCTCAAAAATACATACATATATATACTGTATATATATAGATAGATAGATAGATAGATAGATAGATAGATAGATAGATAGATAGATAGATAGATAGATAGATAGATAGATAGATAGACAGACAGACAGACAGACAGAAGACAGACAGACAGACAGACAGACAGACAGACAGACAGACAGACAGACAGATAGATAGATAGATAGATAGATCCATCTGCCACAAGCATTTAGTTCTAAACATTATGCAACCAGCAATGACAATAATCACAGATATGATTGACTGTGTTTAGAGATCTAAACGCACAGTTAGAACTGTTTTGTTAGTTTCTTTTGTTTTTAAACATCATATTTTTTAAAAACTGCAAAATGTTTCATAATTTTGTACAACACACGCTGTAAACAAACGTTCAGCATCTCTAAACATTTTCAGGAGTTTTGGTTTGTCTTCATGTTAATTAAAACACTTTGAAGTGGCTGTATACACCTCAGCACTAGAGGGCAGTATACGTACACTATAAGTACACATCAAGTACTGTATTTGGACACCTGACCATGACCTTGTTGGACGTCCCGTTTGAAAAACTTAAACAAAGTGACCTCTGTGTGATATTTTTAGCTATAACAGACTCTTCTGAGAATGCGTCTCACAACACTTAGAAGAATGTCTGTGGGAATTTGTGCTCTTTCAGTCATTTGTATGGCTGAGCCCTGATGCTGGTTAATGTTCCGGTTCATTCCAAAGCTTCTGAGCGGGGCTGAGGTCAGAGCTCTGTGCAGGACACTGGGGTTTCTTTAAATCAAGTTTTTTCCTGACGTCTATATAGAGCTTGCTTCATGCTGGAACATGCTAAACTGCTGCTCCATTATATAACTGATTTATTATACCTGTGAGCACTAGGGGGCAGTATATGCACACAGTACACGTTCTGTTACAGGTAACTTCTCACCTTGTGGGGAAGAATCTTCTCCAGTTTCTCTCCACTCAGTCCTCCAGCTTCAAGCTCCTTCTTTGCTTCTTCTGTCGTCTTTCCTTTCATCAGAGCTTCAGTCTGGGCCAGGAAATTAGCCATCAGGATCTACACTCAGAAAATCACAGATAGATAGATAGATAGATAGATAGATAGATAGATAGATAGATAGATAGATAGATAGATAGATAGATAGATAGATAGATAGATAGATAGATAGATAGATAGATAGATAGATAGATAGATAGATAGATAGATGATAGACAGACAGACAGACAGATAGATAGACAGCAGTGTGTAGGTGCTTCCTGTTATCATGTAAATGATAAAGTTATGACATGTTATTAGAGATGTAATACCTTATGGTGCAGGCTGTTTCTGATGGGGTTCTGAGTCTGGGCTGGGATGAGGAAATCAGCAGGAACCATACGAGTTCCTTCAGAACAGACAGAACCGTTAATATCTTATACACACACACACACACACACACACACACATACGTCAAGGGAAACTAGGCCAGTGTTTTTACTCTGGAAGGGGATTTACACAGATATTACCCTGGTGAATGAGCTGGTAGAAAGCATGCTGCCCATTAGTGCCAGGCTCTCCCCATACGATGGGTCCGGTGTGGTAGTTCACCTGCTTTCCATGATTGGTGATGTACTTCCCGTTGGACTCCATGTCACCCTGGACATGACGATAATATTAAATATCATTTATTTATTATTAATCCATCCACTCATCCAGCCATCCATCTATCCATCCATCCACTCATCCAGCCATCCATCCACCCATTCACTCATCCAGCCATCCATCCACCCATTCACTCATCCAGCCATCCATCTATCCATCCATCCATCCATCTATCAATCCATCTATTCATCCACTCATCCAGCCATCCATCCACCCATTCACTCATCCAGCCATCCATCTATCCATCCATCCATCCATCTATCCATCCATCTATTCATCCACTCATCCAGCCATCCATCCACCCATTCACTCATCCAGCCATCCATCTATCCATCCATCCATCCATCTATCAATCCATCTATTCATCCACTCATCCAGCCATCCATCCACCCATTCACTCATCCAGCCATCCATCTATCCATCCATCCATCCATCTATCCATCCATCTATTCATCCACTCATCCAGCCATCCATCCACCCATTCGCTCATCCCACCATCTATACATCCATCCACTCATCCATCCATCTATCCATCCATTCACTCATCCAGCCATCCATTCTTCTATCTATCCATTCACTCATCCAGCCATACATCCACCCATTTAACCTCACACTCAACCAAACATCTAGTCAGCCTTCTTCCTTCCTCCTTATTTTCTTCTTTAAATCCATCCATTCATCCATCCGATCAATCAACATTAAAATGAGAAATCCACCTGCTGGAAGTAGGCAGCGAAGCGGTGCATGTACTGGTCGTAGGGCAGTAGGCAGTGCGTCTCCGCCTGAAAGAAGTTTATGTACCAGACCCCCAGCATGGCCAGAAGAACGGGGGCGTTCTGATCGAGGGGAGCTGTTCGAAAATGAGTGTCCTACAAGAAGGGGTGGTACAACAGGTTTAATGTTATACTTTATTGTTTAATCGTTGAGATGATTGATCTTGGAATAGCGTATTCCATTCAGTACCGGCGCATTCACATGAGAAGCGGCACAACAGCTTTTGCGCTGCTGTGCCGTTACATCCTATGATGTGTGACGGGGGTGCAGAAAACTTATTGTAGTAAAACAGCGAGTAAAGAATTTGATTAGTGGAGGAACTTATGAGTTTAGTGCTCCTGTGTCGTTCTTTTAATACATTAAACCACGTTAAGCTTTATTTTTAACGATAAGCGTTTTAGACTCTTGAAAAAAGCTGAACATGTTGAGTTACAAGGTACCACTGTAATGTGATTTATAAAGGGATGAACACCCACCATCCAGTGAGCTCCAGCTAACAGTTTCTCAAAGTTCTCATAACCTGAAATAGAAAAGCATTATAATGAAGTCACTTCAATACATAAATGATACTGGTGTGACCATTAAAAGAAGAAGCCGTGATGACCCGTATCTGTTACGACTTACCGATATGCAAAGCAATGGAGAGTCCGATTGCAGACCATAAGGAGTAGCGTCCACCAACCCACTGCAAAGCAGACGATTACATTATAGGATTTGGAATATCAGGATAGGAACTATCATTACCCCTAACATTAAGCATCTCCCTGACCGTCACATGCACGATTATTACAAAATAGGCATCGCCGTGCACATTTTTAAGGGTGTGGTCATAATGTTTTCGCTCATCAGTGTATTATTATAAGCTTTACTTGATTTTTATAAATTGTGGTATTTTATTTTCATATAAACTTCACAATTACTCGTTGACTTTAATGGTGAGGCTTAAGATGGGTGACTTTATCAAGCTATCCTTGACTACCAATCTGCACCAATCGGGTTCATATGGGGATTCGAATCGTGCACGGAGAGTCACACACTAATCTCCATTATCCCCCGTCTCTGTGTAGCGCCATCGATCAGCCAGCAAAGGTCGTACTTGCAGCCGTTTTAAGGAATCCCTTCAGCTCTACCTTCCCTGATAAAGCCAATTATTGCTTTTAAAGGTGAGAGCTGAGATTCGACCTCGTGAGTTTGAAATGTCAGCACTGATGAGGTACGTGTTTTTTTTCTATTTTATTTCTGCATTTTCTCCCTTTTTCTCCGAATTTATTGTAGCCAGTGCTGAGGCCCTTGATGGCCTCTGACACACGTGCCCTCCAAGGCGTGTGCGGTACACTGACCCCTTCTTATTTGCACATTCTTTGGTGGACCGGTGCATGAGGCCAGTCTCGTGCATGGAGAGTCACACATTGATCTCAACATTCCTCCACTTTTGTACATGCTCCTCAGACTACTAACCAGGGTCCTTATACAGCCTTGAAGACCTTGCCCGCTTTTTAGTTCGGTCTTTTCCCACCTGGTAGACTAGTGGCCAATTTTTGACTAGTGTCTAGGGGGCGCCAAATCGTGCAATATCCCGCTGTGCCACTTGTGCACCCTTTTAATTATCATTCTTTTTTTATGCATTTTCTCCCCATTTTCCTCCCGATTTAGCGACTCAATTTTGTCTTCCGCTGCTAAGAGATACCAGATTGCATCCGAGGAGAGCACTTTGCTGTACACGCCTCTTCTGACATGTGTACAGCCCTCCTCTTCTCGCCCCTGCATTCTGCACAGGCGTCTCTTCCGCCAATCAGGGTCCTTACACAGCGTATGAAGACCCACCCACCCACACATAGTCCGGCCCCGAGTTTTTCAGAATCTCGGCGCTGGTGTGCTAGCGGAATATCCCACTGCGCCACCTGGGCGCCCTAATTATCATTTCTGTTAATGTCCAGTTACTTCCAGCTAATCAGTCCTGACTGGGAGGACAGGGCACTTCAGATGGGACATGTAGACGTGTGTACTGTACGTTCAGTCGAGACACTGTAAAGTTCACACTGTCGAGACCCCGCTCCTGAAATATCAACAATGTGACTAAAACTAGCCCCTCAACCTTTGAAGTGACCCCATTTTAGAGTGACCTTTCGGCGGATAAGTTCACACTGTATTTATACCACAGAGTCGCTCCGGGAGAGGAGATTCTGATACCCTTCAGCTGCTTATGTGCAGATCCAGCCGCCTACTTCACAGGTCAAAACACCACGCTATTAATATCCTTCAGCTCAGCGCGGTACAGTAACGCAGCATTAAACACTCAACATGCACACACGTATACTTACATCCCAGAACTCGAACATGTTCTCCAGGTCAATACCAAAATCCTTCACTTTAGGCTGAGGGGTAAAAAAGTCATTTAAAAAGTCATTTAAGTGTGTAAACTGTTAGACGTGTGTGTATTATTTCTGAACGTGTGTGTGTGCTCTTACACCGTTGGTTGAGAGGGCGACAAAGTGTTTAGCCACAGCAGATTTCTGAAAAACACAGAAAGTGACCACGGGTCTGTCAGAAAACCTCGTGATATCTCTACACAGATGCATTTTACATCATCCTTCTCTCCTGAGAAGAGGGCGTGTCTAAATTGTTAGATCCCTTAAAATGCTCCTACTGAGGCGCCTTAATTCTGAGTGATGATCTGACTGAATGACGAGGGAGCGTCCGACGCCTCCTCAGCGCTGAAGCCAATCCCAGCATTCAATGCGGCACAACTTTTCTCACAGAAAATGACAAACACGGCGGATGAATATAATGCGGAGCAACCAACAGAGTTTGTGTACAAGTGTCATTTATTAAATTCAATGTATTAAATTCGGGCTCGTCAGGGACAATTTAACTGTTTTCGGTACACGGAGGGAGACGTTAGCTGGCGTGCTAGCGGGTTTGAACGTTCTGAGGCTAACTGTGTTAGCTTAGTAAGCTAAAACCGTGGTGACGTAATCTCTGTCTAAGTGGTGCGTCTAAATAATCTGCCTGTTCGATGTCTTATTAGAATCCTCTCCACTGAGGCAGCTGATCAGGTGGGCAGCAAGGCAGCTCACTAGGTTTTCAGACAGACCCCATATGCACTCAAGCCTGAGGATAGAAGGATAGAAACTAGCCAAGATTCCTGAGAAGTCAGGACTCACGTCTTTGGCAGCCTGCAGGAACCACTCCTTGGCCGACTCTGCGTTGGTGATGGTCTCCTGCGTGGTGAAAGTCTGAGAGGAACAGAAGAGGGTTTGATTATCAAAGAGAATAATCAATACAAGATACGGTTTTAGGTAAAGCTCTGGAACAACTAGGTGACCGATTTATCCTGGTTGGAGTCACAGTGGGACAGGCCAGTAACATTCACTCACATCGTTTCAGGCCCCAGATTTTCTTCTTCCTCAGCATGACTTTATTTTACAAGCTCTACACCCCTGATCATTACCTTTGAGGCGATGATGAACAGCGTGGTCTCGGCGTTGAGCTCCGCCAGCGTCTTGGCGATGTGCGTGCCGTCGATGTTTGAGACGAACCAGGCGCGCGGTCCGCCTTTGGAGTACGGCTTCAGAGCCTCGGTCACCATCAGAGGACCCTGACGAACACACAGAAACGCATGAGAAACATGCTAATATACATGTTAACATTCTTAACAGTAGTGTGATTATACTGTATAAACATGTGGGCAGCTCCACATAAAGCAAAGAGACATTGAAGGGATGAAATTTAAGTGAAAGGAAATAAAGAAAAGTGTAAAGAAGGCAAGTCAGGGACAGGCAAGAGGAGGGGGAAGTAAGAGGGGAAATGCATAAACATGAAAGAAAATAAAAATAAAGTAACGGAAAGGATTAAACGTGGATTTCTAAGGCACAAGGTGTAGCCCCACGCCTGCAAAAATTAAAAATGAAGCCAAATTGCAGGATGCTTAACCAAGGTAGAACAAAACTGTGGCTAAAAAGCCACAAACAAAAAGGAGTGATGGGAAAATAAAGATTAAAACAACACAACCGCATTAAACATCCACAGCCCACAACTGAAAAAGCGGATAGAAAAGAGAGCAAAAATGAAAACTGGTTGTCACAATAAAGGTTCGACCCATACGCCTCTGACTACCAAGTTGTCGAGAAAAGAGTTAAGAGAGGAAACCCAGAACAAGCCGGGGACGGTAATAAAACGAGCCGGACCGCCGCCCAACCAACTGGAGCAGCTCACGCCCAGCATGGATCCAATCATGGAGTCCACACCCGGAAAGGACCCTCACGTCGCCTCTAGAAGCCCGTCCAGGCCAATAAACACCGTTCCACTGACTGGGTTCCCCAGAAAAGATAAAGAGTGCCGGCATCGTGGTTTTACATTTACATTTTCGGCATTTAGCAGACGCTTTTATCCAAAGCGACTTACTGTATACAGTCTAAGCAATTGAGGGTTAAGGGCCTTGCTCTAGGACCCAACAGTGGCAACCTGGTGGGGTTTGAACCAGCAACCTTCTGCTTACTAGTCCAGTACCTTAACCACTATGCTACAACTGCTTTAGAGAGGAGCAGCAATTTAATTTAATACAGAGAGAAACCAGCACATCAATTATTTGCATCTTCGTGCCCCCTCTGTCAGCCATAAGTGACATGGCAAATGGGCATAATTCTGTAGCTCGTGCCCACCAGCCAATCTCCATGGCACAAAGCTAGGAAAAAGGAAAAGATCAAAAAGCAAAGGAAGGAAATGAAACTTCTTATGAAACAGCTGGATTATAAAGCAGACATGTTGTGCGTACCAGGTCCGAGCCTCCGATGCCGATGTTCACGATGTCAGTGATGGATTTCCCTGTGTAGCCTTTCCACTCTCCACTGCGCACTTTCTACAACGAGAAACGTAAACACAGACTAAACAGTTGTACATTTTTCTACAAATAATTAAGAAGCCTGTTTAATATGATGATGCATTATATAATACCCACATGACAAAAGCCCTTCATCTTCTCCAGGACCTTGTTGACCTCAGGCATGACGTCTTTCCCGTCCACGTTGATGGGTGTGTTGGAACGGTTTCTCAGCGCCACATGGAGAACAGCGCGACCCTGAGGGTGACCAGCAAGACAGGAAGTCAAATTTGGCAGGTGTAGCTAATTACACTCATGCGATTAAGGACCTTGCTCAGGGACCCAACACTGGCACCTTGGTGGTGGTGTGGCTTGTCCCAGCAACCTTCTAATTACTAGTTCAGTACCTTAATCACCTCAGCCCCACTCAACAGTTCTGGAATGAACCGGAACATCAACCGAGGCTTTGTTAACATTAGTGCCCAACCATGCAATGGACACAAATCCCCACAGACATACTTGAAAGCCTTGTGAGAAGCCTCCTTAGAAGAGCGGCTGTTAAATATGAAAAGATCACATTGAGGTCACTCTAGTCTGATAGCATTTGTGGGGTTTTTTAATGGGACGTCCAGCAAGCTTGTGGTGTCCAAATACTTTTTGATTTCTGTGGTTTTGGGACTGAATAATTGAGAATAAGGAAAATAAAGTAACAGAAAGCATGTGAAAGTGGATTTTAACCTCTGTGAAGTTGATTTTTTCGCCGGAGAACATCCTGTCACGAGCTGCCTCCACTCCACGGGACTTCGCCTGGAAACAAAAACAGATTAAGGTGCTTCAAGGAACAAGGTTCGAACTCCAAAAACTGATCAACATGCTCACAACATGCTCGACATTTAGCTAAATTACCGATTTAGATGTTTTGAATCCAAACAGAAAGTAACTGAGCCACAAGGTATTGTAGCTGGACCAGCTGCCATGGAGATCAATGGGGAAAGCTAGGTTACAGAATAATGTCCCTCTGCCTTGCCATTCATGGAGGCACTGATGATTGATGTGTCGGTTCCAGTGGCGTAACTAGGAGCTCATGGGCCCCAGTGCAAAAAAATTTCAACTCTCAACAAATTTCATATATATACAGTGTATCACAAAAGTGAGTACACCCCTCACATTTCTGCAGATATTTAAGTATATCTTTTCATGATGTCGTCATGGAGGAGTGGAAAAGCATTCCAGTGGCAACCTGTGAAGCTCTGGTAAACTCCATGCCCAGGAGAGTTAAGGCAGTTCTGGGAAATAATGGTGGCCACACAAAATATTGACACTTCAGGAACTTTCACTAAGGGGTGTACTCACTTTTGTTGCCGGTGGTTTAGACATTAATGGCTAAATATCGAGTTATTTTGAGGGAAGAATAAATTTACACTGTTATATGAGCTGCACACAGACTACTTTTCATTGTGTCAAAGTGTCATTTTGTCAGTGTTGTCCCATGAAAAGATATACTTAAATATTTGCAGAAATGTGAGGGGTGTACTCACTTTTGTGATACACTGTATATATTGTCCTAGTAACGTTAAGTGGGTTACACAGATTCCCAAAATCCCTCGCTGTGCACTCACTGTATATTTTGATTACATGTATTCTGATATTTCATTGTCTTATGGTTATTTTAATATCTTACTTAACAAAAATATTGTCGTGTTTTTACTTTCGTTATCGCCGCACTTTACCGCTAGCATTAGCCACTTGCTCACCTGGCCTCTGCGAGTGCTGCTCGTCCGGCGGGAATGCTACGGGTCTTTTGCTGCATGCGGTGGTGGAGGTGTGGGAGGGAATAAAGGCACACGCCGAGGTAGATTCACTTTTACTGTTTAGTCAGGACTTCAATGAGCGTTACAACACTTTAGACTGCCAAGTAGCTCCAGCACCCGAACTACCTGTTGGGTTCAATTCTGGGGCCGTACGGTGAGTCTCATATCGGAAACTAACTCACTACAGAACGTCCGAACGCACGTGTATAAACCGGGTGCTGCATTCTGATTGGTTGAGCTGAATGTCACTCACATATCGCCGCTACATTATATCTATTGTAATATAATAATAACGACCTGGCTGGCGATTGCAGTGCGGCGGGGGGTTGAGTTCATGTCGTGGAGGCCCCCTTCCCCAGCCATGGGCCCCAGGGCCCCAGTGCCCCTGCCTCCCCGGTAGTCACGCCTCTGGTCGGTTCCTCCTAACTGACAACGTGTTTCTGGTTATCACGGTTTCTTACTTACAGATTTGCCGGCTCCTATGTTGGCAACCTGCTCTTCTCTTGAAACTGTGATGCCGGGCTTGATCCAGTCCAGTTTTCTGCTGGCATATGTCCCAGAGCTGACATGACGGCCCTTTTCCGGAGCCTGTCTGGGCACGGGCTGCGCCTCTTGGTGGGGTGTGTTGCCGCTTGTTTATTGCTGTCCCTAGCTCGTTCTGGATCTGAACAGCTTCCATATTGTGACAGTTTTCATTTCTGCTCGATCCCTGTTCTGTCCACTTTCTCCATCGTGGGCTGTAGATGTTTGTGTGTCCTTCACTGGTCACTTTCTTTCTGTTACTTTGGCCAACGCTTTAAGTTTCCGGTTACCCCTCTTTGTTTTGGACTTTTAAACCACAGTGTTGTTGCAGCATGGTTGAGCATCCTGCAAAGTGGGTTCATTTTCAGCCTGTTACATTCATTCATTTGTTGTCTGTTGCCAGCGCTTCATCCTATTCAGGGTCGTGGTGGGTCAGATACACTGGCCAAAAAGTAGGAAACACCCTGGACAGGTTGCCAGTCCATCACAGGGCAAACACACACACACACACACACACACTTAAAGCAATTTTGTATCTCCAATTAACCTGATTACACACCTTTGAAACCAGAGCGGCCGGAGGAAATTCACACAGACAC
>NC_085998.1:4865195-4892695 GCF_030014385.1 Trichomycterus rosablanca
GTGTCAAATCTGTTAAAGAACAGATTCAGCTCATTGGCCCTGTCCACACTGCCCTCTGCTCCTCTGTTATTGCTGGACCTGAAGCCGGTGATGGTCCTCATTCCACTCCAGACCTCCCTCATGTTGTTTTGCTGGAGTTTCCCCTCCAGCTTCCTCCTATATGTGTTCTTAGCCTCCCTGATAGTTGTCTTCAGTTCCTTCTGGATCGTTCTCACCTCCTCCCTGTCTCCAGCTCTAAAGGCCCTCTTCTTATCGTTAAGGAGAGCTTTAATGTCCTTTGTTACCCACGGCTTGTTATTTGGGTAACATTTAACAGTTCTGGTCGGTACAGTGGAGTCTACACAGAAGTTAATGTAGTCAGTGATGCACTCTGTGAGCCCGTCGATGTCCTCTCCGTGCGGCTCACAGAGTGCCGGCCAGTCCGTAACCTCGAAACAGTCCTGCAGTGCCTCGTACGTACCCTCAGACCATCTCTTCACTGTTCTCGTAGTCACAGGCTGACTCTTCACCAGCGGCACATACCGGGGGCTGAGGTTCACCAAGTTGTGGTCTGAGTCCCCCAGAGGGGGGAGAGGGGAACAGCTGTATGCCTCCTTAACATTAGCATACAGCAGGTCCAGTGTTCTTTCTTCTCTGGTAGGACAGTCCACATACTGAGTGAAGTTTGGTAGTACCTTGTCCATAGTGACATGGTTGAAGTCACCTGATATCGTGATGAATGCAGTCGGGTGTTGAGTTTGGAGACGCGCTATGGTTGAGTGAATGACTTCACACGCCAACGTCGGGTTGGCAGAGGGGGGGGTGTAAGCAGCCACGATAATAACATGTGAGAACTCTCGCGGTAGATAATATGGCCTGAGTCCAACAGCCAACAGCTCAATGTCCGGGCAACAGGCATGTTCCTTGATGGTAATGTGACCAGGGTTACACCAACGATTATTAACCAGCACAGCGAGCCCTCCTCCCCTGCGCTTACCGCTCTTAGTGCAGTCCCGGTCAGCCCGAATAGTCTGAAAGCCCTCGATTGAAACGTTGTCATCAGAAATGTCCTGGTGCAGCCATGTCTCCGAAAAGCACATTAAACTACACTCCCGGTACTCCTTCTGACTCCTGGATAACGCTGTAAGCTCGTCCATTTTATTAGCCAGCGATCTCACGTTGCCCATGATGAGAGAGGGGAGACGCGGCTTATATCCTTTTTTCTCCATAAGCCTCCGTCTTCTTGCCCTCGCTTTTCCCGTGCGCTGTTTCGTTCCTCCTCTGCATCCCCTGTGCGTCCGTCTCCAAAGTTCTTCGGGAATGTTATTTGGTCTGGTCGCCATGCCGGCCGGTTTCAGCGCGATCAGCTGATCCCGGGTGTAAACAAAGCGTCCATGTTGCTGCGCAGCGGCGGACCAGGAGGTAAGCATTTTAACGGCGAAAAAACAGACCAAGACTCTCTCTACTAGCATGTTTCGAGAGGGCACAGCTTCACTAAGTTGCCTTATCATATAAATAAACTATTAAAAAGATAAATAAAGTTAAAAAGAACAAAAGTAAACACGAACGGGAGCTACTGTAACTGGCTGCATACACGGCTCCGCGCATGCGCACATGCGCATAAATATATCTTTATAAAGATATATTTTATATTTATCTTTATAAAGATAAATATATCTTTACGTATAAACTCAGTGATTAGAGGCAGTGTCCATATACTTTTGCTTATATAGTGTTCCACAGCTAGCTGATTAGCATGTCTCACACTTTCATTAGTGAGGAAACGACAAGAACATTAACCACCACTAGAAAAGATCACCAGTAGCCTACGGTGGCTGAGGCCCATTAACGGCTCACGATACGAGCAGCGTCCAGTCCTAATAAAACGAGGGTTTATGGGTGTCGGTCTGATCTGCTCGGCTCCTGCACACATGAATCTGAGTGATTATATGATCTAAGCCCAGTCTGATAAAAGCTTTAATGAGCTGTAATTGATGAACACTCGTTACCCCCTTTTGTCCTGCTCTCATAAATCCTCCGTCTATTAAACTCTGAACACATGATGAGCATTAAAGCTGATATTTTATACTGCAAGTCAGTCAGCCGTACAGGTCATTACGTAATACGTCCACATTATTAATAACACGTTAACAGACGTGAAAATAAACAAAACGTGAATAAATAAAGCTGGTGCATGACAGACAGACAGACAGACAGACAGACAGACAGACAGATAGGTAGACAGATAAATAAATATATATACAAACAGATAAATAGACAGACAGACAGACAGATAGCTAGATAGATATACAGACAGACAGATTATAGACAGACAGACAGACAGATAGATAGATAGATAGATAGATAGATAGATAGATAGATAGATAGATAGATAGATAGATAGATAGATAGATAGATAGATAGATAGATAAATATACAGTAATCCTTCCTCGATCGCGGGGGTTGCGTTCCAGAACCTTCCGCGAATGGTGAAAATCCGCAAAGTAAAAAAACCATGTGTTTATATGGTTTTTTTTTATGACCCGATTCCATCGGCTTTAGCATTTAGCATCATGTCATTAAAACCGATGGATTGAGATAGCACAGCATGCTAATGTTAATATAACACCTCCCTTCATGTAACGATAACGGTTACATTTCCTGACAAGCCCGAACTTGCAAATAAAAACACTCAGTACAAGTTTATACAAGTTAAAAATCAGTAATATTTTATTTACGTTTGATAAGAACATTTGTTTGTCCGCACCGTCAGCCATGTTAATTTTTCTGCGAGAGAAGCACACCCGACGCGCAATGAATTCTGGGATTGCCTTGATCACCAAGGCAGCGTCGGATGCTCACTCGTTTTTGAGTGAAAATAATGTTGAAACGTTAAGAAGTGAGGATATTAAGGCATCTAGTATTTGGAACAGCCTCCTAATCGGGAGCGCGCACATGATGACGTAAAATGCGTCTATGTAGAGAGCTCTCTAGCTTTTCGAACACACCCATTGTCTGCAGAAATCCGCGAACCAGCGAAAAATCCGCGATTTATATTTAGACATGCTTGCAAATAAAATCCGTGATGGAGTGAAGCCGCAAAAGTCGAAGCGCGATATAGCAAGGGATTACTGTATATACAAACAGATAAATAGACAGACAGACAGACAGACAGACAGCCAGACAGCCAGATAGATAGATAGACATAAAGGCAGATAGACAGACAGATATATAGATAGATAGACAGACAGAAAGACAGACAAACAGATAGATATACAGATAGGTAGACAAACAGACAGATTATAGATAGATAGATGGATATATAGACAGACAGGCAGACATACAGATAGGTAAACAGACAGGCAGATAGATAGATAGATAGATAGATAGATAGATAGATAGATAGATAGATAGATAGATAGATAGATAGATAGATAGATAGATAGATAGATAGATAGATAGATAGATAGATAGATAGATAGGCAGACATATTATAGATAGATGGACAGACAGACAGTAGATAGATGGACAGACAGATATACAGACAGATAAATTTACAGATAGATAGACGAACGGATGGACAGACAAATAGACATACAGACAGATAGACGGAAGACTGACAGATATATAGATAGATCAAACCCACCGTGACCCTGACCAGCATGAAGCAGTGGTACAACTAACAGTAAATGAATGAATGAGAAAATAATTAACAGTATTAAATTGCAGCTCTGTTTGGTCTGCAGGTGAATCTAATCTAATGTCATTTTTATTGAACACTGATCCAGACAGCACAGAATGAGATTTGTTTCTAAAGTATAAAGACACTTAGTCAAGAAAAACAAACAAGAATTTAATTATCAGCATCTCTCTCTCCTTATGCCAGCTCCCACACAGGCATTTCAATTTCCACTTCTTGGCAGGTGTCGAGTGGTTTTTTTTATTACCCAGCAGTCTCGGCAGGGATTCGTGTTCCAGATAGAACAGGACGTCTCTCCTCCTGAGAGGCCGTCACGAGGAAAACATATACACGTGTTTTTCTTCAGCACTGATCAATTATGGATCGCTTCAGTGGTGGCGCTAACAGACATCAGCCGGCCTCCTTTTCCTCTCAATGAGCCGCAGGGTTGCCAGATATTTACAGCTCAAAATACCTCACAGTTATCCCAACAAGCATTAGCGAGGCTGACACGCTGGTTCTGATTCCCATGGAGCGAGCAGAATAACGAGCTGCTTTAGAGGCTTCGAGGGAGCGGAGCAGCGAGGTGGAACTGTGAGTCAAATCTGTTCAATCCAGCTAAAAGTTGGAACATTCAATGCCATTTAAAGTGTAAAATTTTATGTTTATTTATTTATTTATTTATTTATTTTTTGACAGGATGACTGAAACACAAACTGTTTTATCTGAAGAACTTTATACGTCCAGGAACAAATCAAAGACACAAAAACATCTGTAGCCCAAAATGGTGAAAATGGATAGAACAGGGATAGCGCAGAACTGAGAACTGATTATTGACTAACAGGGAAAAGACCATCATTGTTAGATGTTAGTTATACTTATGGTATTAGACCTTGCTGTTTTAAATGTGGACTTTGCATATATGAGTGTTTTGTGGCATATTTACTACAACCCCAAATCAGAAAATGTTGGGACAGTATGGAAAATGCAAATAAAATAAAAACACAGAGTTTCTTACATCGACTTTGACTTTTATTTGATGTCAGACAGGATGAACCTGAGATATTTCATGTTTTATCTGCTCAACTTCATTTCATTTAATTATTAACATCCATTCCTGCATTTCAGGCCTGCAACACATTCCAAAAAAAGTTGGGACGGGGGCAATTTAAAACTAGTAATGAGATGAAAAAACTAAATAATGATGTGATTCCAAACAGGTGATTGTGATCATGGTTTGGTACAAAAGCAGCATCAAGGAAAGGCTGAGAGTCTCTGATGAGTAAAGATGATCAGAGGATCCAGTTTGTCAACAAATGTGTGAGGAAATGATTGAAAAACAATAAACCTCAAAGAAAGATTGGAAGGGATTTGCATGTTCTCCCTCTACAGTGCAGAATATCATTAAATGATTCAAGGAATCTGGAGGAATTTCAGTGTGTAAAGGCCAAGGGCACAGGCTTAACCTGAACGCCCGTGATCTTCCATCCCTCAGACGGTACCGCATCAAGAACCTCCACTCAACACTAGCTGATATAACCACATGGGTGAGGGATTAGTTTATCAAACCTTTATCAAGCTCTACAATACAGAGTTACTGCACAAATGATACTTAAAACTTTACTGTGCAAAAAAGAAGCCTTATGTTAACCATGTCCAGAAGCGGTGTCGATTTCTCTGGGCTCGGAGGCATCTAGGATGGACCATCACACAGTGGAAACGTGTATTGTGGTCAGATAAATCAGCATTCCAGGTCTTATTTTGGAAAAATAAGTGTCAGTACCAGGGTCTGTCATGGTATGGGGGTGTGTCAGTACCAGGGTCTATTATGGTATGGGGCGTGTCAGTGCCAGGGTCTATTATGGTATGGGGGCGTGTCAGTGCCAGGGTCTATTATGGTATGGGGGCGTGTCAGTACCAGGGTCTATTATGGTATGGGGCGTGTCAGTGCCAGGGTCTATTATGGTATGGGGGCGTGTCAGTGCCAGGGTCTATTATGGTATGGGGGCGTGTCAGTGCCAGGGTCTATTATGGTATGGGAGTGTGTCAGTACCAGGGTCTATTATGGTATGGGGGTGTGTCAGTACCAGGGTCTATTATGGTATGGGGTGTGTCAGTACCAGGGTCTATTATGGTATGGGGGCGTGTCAGTGCCAGGGTCTATTATGGTATGGGGGCGTGTCAGTACCAGGGTCTATTATGGTATGGGGCGTGTCAGTGCCAGGGTCTATTATGGTATGGGGGCGTGTCAGTGCCAGGGTCTATTATGGTATGGGGGCGTGTCAGTACCAGGGTCTATTATGGTATGGGGCGTGTCAGTACCAGGGTCTATTATGGTATGGGGGCGTGTCAGTGCCAGGGTCTATTATGGTATGGGGGCGTGTCAGTACCAGGGTCTATTATGGTATGGGGCGTGTCAGTACCAGGGTCTATTATGGTATGGGGGTGTGTCAGTACCAGGGTCTATTATGGTATGGGGCGTGTCAGTGCCAGGGTCTATTATGGTATGGGGGCGTGTCAGTGCCAGGGTCTATTATGGTATGGGGGCGTGTCAGTACCAGGGTCTATTATGGTATGGGGCGTGTCAGTGCCAGGGTCTATTATGGTATGGGGGCGTGTCAGTGCCAGGGTCTATTATGGTATGGGGGCGTGTCAGTGCCAGGGTCTATTATGGTATGGGAGTGTGTCAGTACCAGGGTCTATTATGGTATGGGGGTGTGTCAGTACCAGGGTCTATTATGGTATGGGGCGTGTCAGTGCCCTTGGTAAAGGTCATTTACACTTCTGTGATGCAGCATTAATGCAGAAAAGTACATTGAGAGCAACATGTGCTGCCTTCAAGACGTCGTCTTTTCCAGGGACGTCCAGCATTTTTCAACAAGACGATGCAAAACCACTTGCTGCACACATTACAAAGGCATGGCTGTGGAAGAAGAGGGTATGGGTACTGGACTGGCCTGCCTGCAGTCCTGACCTGTCCCCAACAGAGAATGTGTGTCTTAAGACGTGTTTGCAGGAAGAACGAGACAAAATAAAAGCTGAAACACTAAATCACTTGGTCTCCTCGGTGCCAAAATGTCTTTTAAGTGTGGTGAAAAGTGGTAAATGCTTTACTGTCCCAACTTTTTTTGGAATGTGTTGCAGTCCTGAAATATTTCAGGTTCATCCTGTCTGACATCAAATAAAAGTCAAAGTAAATGCTGTCCCAACTTTTTCTGATTTGTGGTTGTATATTGTCTTGGGTGGTATGGTGGTGCAGTCAATCCTCGCCTTCAGTCTGTGAGAAGCTTGGTGTGTTCCCGGTGTTGTCCCATTGGCTGTTTCTGCCCTGCTTCTTGCATTTTCAGGTGGTACAGGACCCACCATGCTCATGACCAGTGTGAAGCAGTTACACACTGAATGTGTAGCGTGTTTAAGAGCTGCTCTCTCGCCTTGTGTGAAGCGTACGAGCGGTTTAGCCTCACACAGAACATCTTGCCTTCACCTCATTGGTATTCAGCGGTGACTGTAGGACGTGGAGCGTTTCTCTACAGCAGGAGGTCAGGAGATGAGATCTGCTGTGTGGGCTTTACATTCTGCTCTCTCATTTTACTCTGGAGTTAAGAAAGCGAATACAGCCAGCCAATTTAAAAGTACACGTTCACCAACAGTGCAGTTCAAACAAATCCTCTCGCTTCCAGCTGGATAAATATTGACGGCTGTTTGTGCAGCAGATGGTTCGAGTTTTGGACCGGGAGAAAATTAGTCAGCATCTGTTTTCTATTCACTGAATGTGGTTTATTAATAAAAGCCAGATTTTACTTTAGCAAAACCATGAAAACTATTAAATAATAATTCTAAATGACTCACCATCTTTTCCAGATCTCTGACTCTGTGTCGCATTTAATAAAATGCACCACATAAGAAAAACAGTTTCATCAGCTGTAAAAATGTGGCAGCCGTAAGCAGCCGTGTCCTTCTGCGCTGCCTAGTTTGGCTGGCAGATGGGGCACAAAGGCACCTCATGAGTGTTGATTTGCTCCAGTTCCTCAATATATCACGGCTTCTCCCTTTCATTCCCACCAGCTCCTTTGTTTGCACACTTGATTTTTTCTGAGGGTAGGATGCTGGAGTGTTTGGTCCTGTCCAGTTTTCCACTGACATAAGATGTTCTTGGAAACTTCCTTTTTTTTCTCGGGACTCGCGATGGAGCCGCACTGGGAGAACAGACTGCCACAGTTACAGTTATATATTGCACTGTGTGTGTACAGTCATAGTTACAGTTATACAGTATATTGCACTGTGTGTGTACAGTTACAGTTATATATTGTACAGTGTATAGTTATACTGTATATTGCACTGTGTGTGTACAGTTACAGTTATATATTGTACAGTGTATAGTTATATATTGCACTGTGTGTGTAGTCTCAGTTAGTTATATATTGCACAATGTATAGTTATATATTGCACTGTGTGTGTACAGTTACAGTTATATATTGTACAGTGTATAGTTATATATTGCACTGTGTGTGTACAGTTACAGTTATATATTGTACAGTGTATAGTTATATATTGCACTGTGTGTAGTCTCAGTTAGTTATATATTGCACAATGTATAGTTATATATTGCACTGTCTGTGTACAGTCACAGTTATATATTGCACTGTGTGTGTACAGTCACAGTTATATATTGTACAGTGTATAGTTATATGTTGCACTTAATGTGTGTACAGTCACAGTTAGTTATACAGTATATTGTACAGTGTATAGTTATATATTGCATTTTATGTGTGTGTATAGTCACAGTTACAGTTATATATTGTAGAGTATAGTTATATATTGCACTGTGTGTAGTCACAGTTACAGTTATATATTGTAGTGTATAGTTACAGTATATATTGTGTGTGCAGTCACAGTTACAGTTATATATTGCACTAAGTGTGTGTGTAGTCACAGTTAAGACATTAATGAGGTTGTATATAATATATAAACACAGGCAGTGAAATTTATTGTACTGTACATAACATAGACATTTGTGGTGTAAATCTGGTGACACTAATAAAACCTGTATAATTGTAATTGTATAACATGTGTTGTGAATTCATGAATGAAAGTCAGTTTGGGCGTTTGATTTATTAATCAGGACAGAGGCGCTTCACGTTACTGCAGTGCAGGTAATCGATCAGCTCCGGCGACGATGAAAACCGAGAGGCATCGGGGAAACGATTTGTGCACCACTGTCTCTTTTCTAATCCGTCAATCTAAGGTCTCGACCCACCGAGTGCTCCATTTCTCTGTCGGATCCTGATAACCATCTCCAAGCCGTCGCTCTGCCACGTCCTTCACTGTAGATGCTTTGTTTTATAGAGGAACCTCAGTCATTTCATCGCCTTCAGCAGGTTAAACGCTTCACACCGCTGACAGCACCGAATCTCAGTCCGTACATTTAATCCGTATCTCCTGTATCAGGTTTTAAGAGTTGAAAGAGCTCATGCTGATAATGGCTTCTCATATTCTCACCATGGCTTATCTGGTCTGTGAGCTGTGTGCTACACCTCGACTATTTGAGAGTTACTACACGGCCTGGGACTAGCCCGATAGCATCTCTCTCTTCTGGGTATAGATGCCATTTAAGTCCCTAAACACGTTTTTATTGCATTTTGTCCCCCAATTTGTCCTCTAAATCTGGTCATATCCGGTTACCCAATCATATTTTACCTTTTCTGCTGCAGACCTCTAGTCCTGACCAGGAATAACACACACGTGCAGTAGCTGATCGCATATTTTCATCTGCACAAGGCGGGTTCATACACAGATCCATATCGTGATCCTCTCTCTTTGGTCCCTAGCTAACCAATACGCCGCTGGATGCTGCAGGACTTCGAACTCGCTCTGTCACATTTCTCCATGCTTTTCGCTCCATGACATCTTTTCTTGCTTGGTTTAGGTCTAACTATTATATGGTTCTTTAAATCTCCTTCGATTTGCTTGGTCCACTTGGTTTTTTGCTAGGCACTGTACATTGGGTTTTCCATTGGGTGGGTCGTTGTTGGAGTTGGCATGGCATTCAGATTACATCCATTCTTCTTAGTTGGTGTCCAAACAATCTCAACTAAAGCTGGGCGGTTCCTGAATCACCTGGGTTAATGATTTAAATCTTCGAGGTCTCAATTAACCAGGTTCCTACGAGTCCTCTGATTGGCTGCTGCTAAGTACACAAGGCAAGTGAGCAGACTCACCGGAAACCCCTCAGACTCATGATTTGGATTCAATCCAGTCCGTGAATCTAAGTAATAAGTTAAATATTCCAATAAACAAGCGGTTAAACACACTGGTGTTTGTTATGTGGCTGATTTTATGCACATGCTATTATTATTATTATTATTATTATTATTATTATTATTATTATTATCAGTAGTAGTGGTATAGATTAGTAATGCTAATGCAGCATATTTTCTTGTAAGCAAAACAACAACAAAATATAGTTATATTATTATTAAAATGCAAATGCTTACAGGCTACTTTAGTTTATTTTGTTTTGGTGCCACTGTGGCTGCCTGACTGGGTCAAGTTACCATGACAATTTGTTGTTGACTATCCCCCTTGAACCCTTGACCCATTAATTTACCCATCTGATTAGTAGGTAGGTCTACCCCCTCTCCCCCTCGCCTTGTCCCTATACCCCATGATCAAGATTCCACTTAGGAAAAAAGTGTCAACTTGTCACTGACAAGAGAAGTGTGAGGTGCCAAGAGAATTAAGAGAGAAGGATTTATTTACAGAAGATGAGAGCACAGAAGACCAGTGATATTTGGATGCATTTTCATGCAGTAAATCAATTGCAATCAAGATGTCAGAACAAGTGACTCAACTGACTCAGACTAACCCGAGTCCGGCAACCTTCTGATTACCGGTCCAGTACCCTAACCACTATGCCAGCATTCTTAACCTTTTTTGCACCACGGACCAGTTTCATATAAGATATAATTTCACGGACTGGCGGGGGCGGGAAGATTTAATAATACTGCTCACAAATGGTGTCAAATTAGCTTTTTCACTGCAATGGGACACTGCTCCCACCTAGGGATGACAAAAAGACAATAACACCCAAAATAGAAGCAGTGAAAATAGCCCGTGGCCTGGTGGTTGGGGACCACTGCACTAGGCTACAACTGCCCTAAAAAAAGTGCCAACTCTTTAATGAATGCAACTCTTTGTATGATGGCCAAAATAGGAGTGCTGGGACTACTGAGATGGCAAACAGAATTGAATTAAAATATGAAACCTATACTAATAGTAGGAAGAGGATGGCATGCTGGGTATAAACCCAGTTTTCTATGCAAACAACAAATTGAAATTCTGAAATCTCCATTATCCTCCATCTCTGTGCAGCAACGATGCAGCATCGATCAGCCAGCAGAGGTCATAATTGCAGCAGTTATGAGGAATCCCCCTACTCGGGGCAGCCAATCATTGTATGTGTAGGCGTCTGGCCAGCCGTTAGCGGAGCTGAGATTCGAACCTGCAATGATGGGCTAGTGGGCTTTACCACCCGAGCTCCTAAACATGGTTTTTTTGTCATGTAGAGTCATGTAGAGTCTACGGCCATTGTGTGATACATCCTGATATTTCATTTCTCAAACATGCTTTACACAAATGAACTTGTGCCTTTTTGACTGGGGTGATGCCTAGAGTAGTAAGAGCTTGTTAGAAGTTCATATACAATCCTCCAAGATGAACGTGGTGTGTTTATTTTGTACCTGTTCCAACTGCAGTGATAGAGTATACCTATACACAGAATGCCATCCTTTTCTATACTCTTTTGTTTGTCATCTCAGAATGTACTGGTTTGTAAGTCCCAGTACTGCTATTTTAACCATCACACAAAGGGTGGCATTAATTTAAGAGGTGGCACTTGTGGTAAATATTTTTTTCAATTATTGATGAACCAACTACCGGACTCATTAAGGACTGACGCCACTGCCTGGATTCCAGCAAGCTAACGTCATCATCATATTTTACACTTCGAATGGTGATATTAAGGAGAGTGTCGTCAATCAAAGCAAAAGTTACATTTGTGTAAATAGTTGGATTGATTTGTGTTGCAAGTTAAAGCAAATCTTCTACATTCAATATTTATTGTACAGACATATCTGTTTATAGCACTTAAATATATAAATGTCTCTGGAAAAAACATAATAGCATAATAATAATAATAATAATAATAATCAGCATCTCTACGTGTATGGCAGCCATTCAATTCCAGTTTAAATTGAATTCCAGCACAATCACCTCATTGTGCTTAATGAGGCTCTGATGATTGCACAAACAAAATCTTATTTAACAAGAAAACGCATTTAAAAACACAAAAAACACTGTTCTGAGTGACTTCTCTTCAGCATGAACTATCAAGCAAGAAATGAGAAAAGAACAAGAACAGGGCTAAAGCCTCAAGAAAAAAAAAGACAAAAGACAGTTTCCTGTAAAAACTCATTGGTTTGTAAAAACTCAGCAGTTATGAGGAATATCTCCAGCATCGCTCTTCAAACCAGCCACATTGTTCTTGTAGGCATCTGGCCAGCTGTTAGCAGAGTTGAGATTTATTTACATTTACTGCATTTAGCAGATGCTTTTATCCAAACGGACTTACAGTTGTGACAATCTAAGCAATTGAGTGTTAAGGGCTTTGTTCAAGAGCCCAACAATGCCAAACTGGCCATCAAATAAAAAGTGCCATTAATCAAGGAGGTGGTACTTGTAGTAAATGTTTTTCTTTTTAATTACTGATGAACCAACTATCGGACTCATTAAGGACTGACGCCACTGCCTGGACTCCAGCAAGCTAATATCATCATCATATTTTACACTTGGAATGGTGACATTAAGGAGAGTGTCGTCAATCAAAATAAATGGTCCAAGCAAAAGTTACATTTGTGTAAATAAAAAAAAAAACGCAGAACCTATAACACGAAAGACAATTAAACTTTCAATTTGCACATGGTACTGTTTTATTTGCACAGTTTTAAATTGCACAACGTACGTAACTGCACCTTTAGGCTTCCCCCTTTCTTTTAGTTTTTAGTTTTTTTTGTTCTTGTCCTGCTAGATGTTTTATACTCTTATTTTTCATATTATTATATTTTATTTTCTTTAAATATTTTATATTTTTAGATTTTATATCTTACTTGTATTTACATTTCTGTCTTAATTTTTTTATTCCAGCTTTTACCTCATTGTAATGTTGTGTGATGTTTGTAATAATTGTAATTGCTGCTGCGACACCACAATTTCCCTTCGGGGATAAATAAAGTACTCAATCAATCAATCGACCAATCAATAGTTGGATTGATTTGTGTTGCAAGTTAAACCAAATCTTCTACATTAAATATTTATTTTACAGACATATCTGTTAAACCAAATCTGGTAGCGGTCCGCAGCCCGGTGGTTAGGGACCACTACTGTAGAGAACTGTCACCTAGAAGCAAAGTGAAAGTGACCTATGGAGAATACACCATTGAATACACCATAAGGTTTATTTATTGAATTTATTGGTGAAAAGTAGGAAACACAGATACACCTGACCCCTGTTCTTGTTCAAAATTAGCTTTGGGAAGAAATTGCTGATCTATGTTTTTTTATTCAGTGTCAGAGTGTGAAAGCTCTCGAGAGTTTCTCTTTAAAATCTGAAAGCTAATCTGCACACGTGTGCTTTTTCATCTCTTTCACTATAAAGGATCCAATTTTACTGTGTGATGTTAATGAGCGGGGCTGTAATTTTCTCGTCCTATTTGGAAACAATAGCGTTTGTTTTGGTCTACCTGTGTGAATTACAGACGTTTTGATGTGGGTGGTGTTTCTGCAGAGCGCTGTGAGAATGTATAAAATAATACGCTGAATAATTGTGACGAGTGCATTCGTGTTCACTTGGAACAGAACATTTGATGAAACTTTTGGATTTACAGGGTTATATTCAGTAGAATCTGATCTGTGTAATGGGCTGCATTTTAAAATATGATTAAAATTCAAATTTATTCATATTGCACTTTTTACAATGAACATCGTCTCAGAGCAGCATTACAGATTCCAGGCATTAAAACCGCTAATGAGCAGCCGAGGGCATCGGTGGCAATATAAAACTTCCTATATATTAAAGGAAGATACCTTGAAAGGAACCAGACTCAACAGGGATCTCCATCCCTGTGGTTTAGGAGATATTTAAAAGAATTAAAATGAGATGAAATAAAAATACATTAAAATACATTATGGACCCCGGACATAACGTGAATTGAGAGGTGGGATCCGTTCCAGAAAAGGGGTGTCACTCCAACTCTGGGTCAATCCACTGTTCCAGGATGGTTCCAGTTTAAGGTCCGAAATGTTGCCTTCCCAGAAAACTAAAGCATGTTGGCATTGCAGACCAGTGGATTCACCAGTTCAAGTTTAATGTAAAACACAGTCATGGACAATTTTGTATCTCCAATTCACCTCACTTGCACATCTTACACTGATCAGCCATAACATTAAAACCTCCATTTTATCAGCTTCACTTACCATATAGAAGCACTTTGTAGTTCTACAATTACTGACTGTAGTCCATCTGTTTCTCTGCATGTTTTGTTAGCCTGCTCTTACCCTGTTTTTTTTTTTGTTTTTTTTACAGTGGCCCTAATATGCCGTATTATAATAATAATAATATAATAATATCGTATTAATAAGATTGCTAAGACTTCTGGACATTATTTTGGGATTTCTTCCAAGGCCAGTGATGTTTCTTGCTGCGCCATAATTTATTATTATTAGATTTTAGTTGCAGGAGCGAGGCTGAGGACATCTGATCGGAATAGATGTAGCACAGGCGTGAAAAGCAGACAAATTCAGGTCACGTGACTGCCCACTGACTGACATGTTTTCACATAAGATGACAGGAACACACACACACATCTTTACTTGGCTCAGTGTGAATGCGGGTTTAAGTGTTACGTACATCATAAATAATAGAATCAGATTTGATATGTATGGAAGCTCCGAGCTTCATAGTGTTTCAGTGATCTCACGTTTTCAGACGTCAGTCTCATGTGTCTGAGAGGATCGTCCTGTCACTCATTGGTAACCTAACAGTGCGGGGTGTGTTTGTTTACCTCTGCTGATCTGAGAGTGGAGCCAGGACCTCGAGAGAGGCGAAACGGGGTCATTGTGTGTCTATTTTTAGAGCTAATGAGGCTAATTGGTGAATGAGGAATTGATTGATTTATAATGCAAGTGAATTTTGTGTGAACCTTTTGTTCTCCACATGAAAAGATCTTTAGAGCTTTAACTTTAACTTTAAAGCCTTTTCAAAACTGCAGGCATTCGCAGCAAGTTAAACATACACCAACCCTCCATGACACTGTCACGAATTCAGCAGGTTAAGTGTTCCCTCTCTCAGGGAGCAGAGGTTGGCGTGTTTGTGTTCAGTCTCAAGCCAACAGCCTTCATTTTGATTAGTCCACTGCTTAAGATCCACAGCTGCACCTAGTTTTAGGTGAAATGCTCTGGGCTTTTAAGGGAGGAGCTGCAGATCATTTGTTGGAGGCTATTGGTGGTGTTCTTGTTCATGTTTGTTTGGTATGCTCCTGTTAGTTCATGCTCTCATGTCATGCTATTGTTAGGTCATGCTCAGAAGTCTTGTGAAGTGCTAGTCTTGTTTATGTTCTTTGTTAGCAAGTGTTAGCTTAGCTTAAGGTTTAGGTTCAGGTTTCATGTGTTTAGTGGTTAGCATTAGTGTAGCTTTAGCATTATAAGGAAAGGAATCCATAAGGAAGGTATTACTACACCTGTGATTATGGCGCTCCAGTGGCATAAGAACTGACATGTCATGCGTTCGACCCTCAGGTCTGTTAAAAGTCTCAAACCACCTCAAAACTAAAAAAATTACCACCCCTACTGGTTGATGGTTACAATTCAAAGAACAGAGATCAGTGCGTGGCTGATAAATTTTGCTATGAACTACAAATAATTGGGTCTAGAAAGACAGGGAGTGGAAGTATATTTTTACTCTAAAATAAACATAATTAATATAAATATTTTTAATATAGTTTTAATGTACTCCAAGTGCACTTGGAATACTGATTAAATGTGTTTTTTTCTGTGTGAGTATACTTAAGTTGAACTAAATATACTTAAAATAGTCTCAGTTTAGTACAGTTTAGTACACTTAATACAATTAAAGTTGAGCTTTTGTATTATTTTTGTACAACTAAAGTATATTAAGTACAAAAATAGTTGTTCCATTTAACCACTCTTTAAATGTATTGATCATTAGTGTGACAGTAATACACTTAAGTGCACTTTAGCATATTGAAGATTAGTATACTTAAGTGTACTTTTTTTTCACCAGGGAAAAGTCTCGCAGATTTGGTTTCCATGAACTAATAGTAGCCCTGTACTTGTGTGATGCCCAGTTCACACTACACGATTTTTGCCCTGATTTTCACTCGGCGACCGGTCGGCGCTAGATTTGCGTTCGCTCGGTGATCGAAACTCTGCTCTCTATTGCTTTGTGTGAACTACTCAACAACTCGATCCGAGCGGCTCGCCGAGCGCTCGGCGACCTAAGCGAGATTTCTAGCATGTCAGATATCAGTATTTCTGTCCTTATCGTTCTCTACAAAATATAACACCCACGCTGCATTGCAAAAATATTTATTAACCTCCAACTCACTACAGAACAATCCATGCTGGTCGGATTGCCAGATCCACTCAGTCATTTATTTTTCCTCTTTGATTTTACGCTGCACATCAGCGCACAAACTTTGAACACTCGCTAATTGTTGACGTGCATTTTTGGACGTGGTATCATTAAACCCCTCGTCACTTCTCACGTTTGTTTTCATGACAGAACGTAGTTTGGGAGACCAGAGAAGCTCGTCTGTGATTCCAGTTGGTGATAGATGGTGTAGTGTGAAACCCCCTATCACCGATCAGTCGTGTAGTGTGAAATACACACCGACTTGAAAGACTCCCGATTACAAGAGATCCAGTCGTGTAGTGTGAACTGTACAGAGACCTGATGACTTGGAAAGTCGTGTAGTGTGAACTTGGCATTACCCAATCAAAGCCATCTAGCGGGCACAAGTAGTACTAGGGTTATTACTTATATACTTACTAGGGTCCTAGGGTTAGACTAAATATACTTTCACTTCATATTTCATATCACGTATACTGGAAAGCCAGTTGTCTATCATTTATTTACAACAGAAACAGGAACACAAACATGTTTACAGATGGAGGCCACGGATGTCCTTGAGAGCGAGGCCTCACACAATGCATATTCATGTTAAAAATAAAAATAAACATGAAGATGATTCAGCTTTAAAAAATAAGGAAAGAAAAAAGAAAAAAATTCTTGATGTTCATATAATTCATGACTTGAATGTAGAGAGTGTTTGAGGGCTCGGCAGCAGGATGGAGGGCAAAGATCCTCAGGCAAGACTAAAGGGCCAAAGAACACACACACACACACACACACACACACAAATAACTGAGTTCGACTAAATTCTGTCAGTCTGCCTTTTTTGTTGGAACGTTTTCTGACCTCTTCTTAAGGGTCCCTGCTGGGGAGGCTTAATCGATGAAGTGGCCTCCAGCTGCGAGTGCTCGAGGTCTGTACCACCCCGTTTTCACAGGAATTTGTAACGGTGGTGGGGATTCATGCTGAGTAAATCACCCGCCAGTTTTGTACAGCCCTTCTTAGGATTGGATCATGAGGGCTCCAGCATCTCAGTGGCTTTTTAATCCAACGTTGATGTTGAAAGCTTGCATACACTAGTAACAGTTTAGTATCACAGCAGCCTTCCAGAGACTTCAGTGATTTCTGGTGCTGATTGGAACTGTTGGATCATACTGCAGATAAAAGCAGTGGTAGAAGAATAAACACAACGCAGGATGAAAGTTCTGCATGAAGCTGGGTTTGTTCTCCCGGGGAAAACAGGAGCCATGTAAAACATGCTGACCTCTCAAAAAAACAGTGTACATTTTTAGTGTTTAGATTGAGTTAAACAAATATTTCAAAGCTTAAAAATCAAACATCCTGGATTTAGTTCAACAAGCTTGGCAGTGTTTCAGAGCTTCGGGCATCTTTATTCTTCTAATACTGAACTGAGTTACTCACCCTCTTTTAAACCATGATACCACTCAGATCAATAAAGAGTAAAAATGTAAATACCGCTGAGGTTCAAAGCATAAGCACAAGTTTTTCATGATAGTCTTGAGGCTACAAGATTTCTGCATCATGTTTATTATTATTATTATTATTATTATTATTATTATTATCATTATTATTATTAATATTATTGTTATCATTACTAGTATTAGTATCATTATTATTATTATCATTATTAGTATTATTATTATTATTATTGTTATTATTGTTGCTGTTATTATTAGTATTGTAATTGTTTTTATTATTATTATTATTGCTATTATTATTATTATTATCATAATTATTAGTTTAATATTATCATCATTATTATTATTGTTGTTATTATTATTATTATCATTATTATTATTATTATTATTGTTATTTTTATCATCATTATATTATTATTATTATTATTATTATTATCATTATTATCATTATCATTATCATTATTATTATCATCATTATTGTTGTTATTATTATTATAATTATTAGTATTATTATTGTTGTTGTTATTATTATTATTATTATCATTATTAGTATTATTATTGTTATTATTACTACTGTAAATGTTTCCTGATATGGTCTTGTGGTTTAAATTGTTGTAAAATCCTGATTTAAAACAACAGTTCCAGCTTCAGTGTTGTATAGATTTATTACCTGTAACAGTTCTACCGAATTCCAATCTCACACTGCAGTTCATTATTTATTCTACTCTCACAATACCAATGCTGAGTTTGTCTAAAATTAATAACGTCTTTCATGGTGTCGTGTCTCCTAACGGAGCAGAAACCTGATCGGTATAAAAGAGAAGGATTTTTCATCATTATGAATAAAAATCTGCTTTTCTAAATGGAAAATCACCGAGCGTGACTAAAAGTCCTCTCAGCATCACCGGCACACAGAACGACTTACCAATTATTAAATACTGAAGGATGACGTGTGGAAATACAGTAAAAGAATAAAATTAGACAGTAATTTTTTAGGATGCAAAGCATTTTATTGATGCTCATTAAAATCTAATATTTACTGATAAGTACAAGATTTTAATCTGCTGCCCTACAAAGGAGAAGAATCTGCATTCCTGATGCTTCAGTCTGTGAAAATAAACTGATATAAAATTCATATTTCAGGACAGATCAGTCCAGACAAGGTTTCCTGCTCGAGGAAACCAGAACAATTTTCTTTTTATTGTTAATGATTCATTATTTCTTTTGTTGTCCAGTAACCGAGTGAAGAGGGTCAGTGTACTGGATCTGACCTCAGAGACTCGTTCAGATATTGTTTAATTCGGTCTAATATTACTGCACCTCAGTGCATTAAATGATGTGGACAAACCCCTGATTTTTTTTAGTTCAAGGCATTTTAGCCACGTGTAGCTAGCGGGTATATAAAACAATAATGTGTCTGTTTCAGTTCATTATAAGGTGTTGGATGAGGTTAAAAAACTTAGTAAATGGAGGTGCAAATACACTGATCAGCCATAACATTAAAACCACCTCCTTGTTTTTACACTCACTGTCCATTTTATCAGCTCCACTTACCATATAGAATCACTTTGTAGTTCTACAATTACTGACTGTAGTCCATCTGTTTCTCTACATGCTTTGTTAGCCCCCTTTCATGCTGTTCTTCAATGGTCAGGACCCCCACAGGACCACCACAGAGCAGGTATTATTTAGGTGGTGGATCATTCTCAGCACTGCAGTGACACTGACATGGTGGTGGTGTGTTAGTGTGTGTTGTGCTGGTATGAGTGGATCAGACACAGCAGCGCTGCTGGAGTTTTTAAACACCTCACTGTCACTGCTGGACTGAGACTAGTCCACCAACCAAAAACATCCAGCCAACAGCGCCCCGTGGGCAGCGTCCTGTGATCACTGATGAAGGTCTAGAAGATGACCAACTCAAACAGCAGCAATAGATAACCGATCGTCTCTGACTTTACATCTACAAGGTGGACCAACTAGGTAGGAGTGTCTAATAGAGTGGACAGTGAGTGGACACGGTATTTAAAAACTCCAGCAGCGCTGCTGTGTCTGATCCACTCATACCAGCACAACACACACTAACACACCACCACCATGTCAGTGTCACTGCAGTGCTGAGAATGATCCACCACCCAAATAAAACCTGCTCTGTGGTGGTACTGTGGGGGTCCTAATTATTGAAGAACAGGGTGAAAGCAGGTTAAAAAAGTATGTAGAGAAACAGGTGGACTGCAGTCAGTAATTGTAGAACTACAAAGTGCTTCTATATGGTAAGTGGGGCTGATAGAATGGACAAGCGCCTTGCTCAAGGGCCCAGCAGTGGCAGCCTGGTAGTAGTGGGGCTTGAACCAGTGACCTTTTAATTACTAGTCCAGTAGCTAAAACTCTAGGCTACAACTGTCCTAAAATACATGTACATTTACATTTTCAGCAAGAAGGTCCTGCGTTCGATCCCCAGGTGGGGCGGTCCGGGTCCTTTCAGTGTGGAGTTTGCATGTTCTCCCCGTGTCTGCGTGGGTTTCCTCCGGGTGCTCCGTTTTCCTCCAACAGTCCAAAGACGTGCAAGTGAGGTGAATTAGAGATACTAAATTGTCCATGACTGTGTTGGATATAACCTTGTGAACTGATGAATCGTGTGTAATGAGTAACTACCGTTCCTGTCATGATTGTAACCAAAGTGTAAAACATGACGTTAAAATCCTAATAAACAAACAAACAATCTGGCAGTGGTGGGCCTTGAACCAGCAACCTTTTGATTACTAGTCCAGTACCTTAACCACTATGCTATAACTGCCAACACACAATAAATAGGGAGGGCTGTGTCAGGAAGGGCATCCAACATAAAAACTGAGCCACATCAAATATACGAGGGTTTTTCAAAAAGTACATACCGGATCAGTTGGGTCCCGGATAAACATCCACCTCCAGTACTGTTGGTCAGCAGGGTACTTTTGGCCCATGGGCGAGAACGAGGAGCCAGTGAACGGGGAGGAATGTTGAACGTGGGCACTATGACTAGCAAAGAGAGCTAGATCATTTAATGAAGAGGAGAGGAGTTGACATGTTATCTGTGCAAGAGACCAAGGGAGTGAGGCTGGGAGAATTAGAGGTGGGTTTAAACTGCAGCTGGCAGCTTCGAGATGTGCCAGCTGATAAATGCACTGACAAAGAAGACAGGAAGAAGTCATGATATTTATAGAGAAATGTCCACCGGGAGCGTATTAGCATTCACGAGTCACAGGTGACTGTCATTACCAGAATGATGGGTCACATTGTGACTCGGTGCTCCCTCTGTCAGCCAAAATAGACTGCACAGCAGGGCAACTCCTAACAACTCGTAACATGGGTGACCTAGCAAATCTTTACCCATCAAATTACAACAATAAATGAGAATGTTTATTACAAGACAAACACACTGTAACAGGGTGGAGTGCATCTCATCACAGAGTCACCAGGTAGAGCCTTGCAACTGTAAGGTTTTAGGAGGATGCTTAACCAAGGTAAAACAATATTGTTGCTAAAGAGCCACAAAAAAATAACTAACAACTAAATACTAAATGGCTACAATATAAATAAAAACCAAAACATTGTGCAGCTGAAAGTGCAAAGAGAGGACAGGGAAGAAACAGAGACAATACGATCACCCGGTGTCACCTACATGCCAGCTACTCGATCCATCAGGATGCTTAACCAAGGTAAAACAATACTGTGGCTCAAGAGCCACAAAAGAGTAACTAACAACTAAATACAAAATGGTTAAAATATAAATGAAAACCAAAACATCCTTCAGCTGAAAGTGCAAGAAGAGGACATGGAAGAAAGAGAGACAATATGAAGACCGCCAGCTACTCGATCCACCAGCCATGAGAAGTTCATGAGAAAGAAACTCTTAACATGGATGAACTGGCCAATCTTCATCTAGCCCATTACAAGGATAAATGAGAATGTTTAATACAAGATGAAATCCTACACACACTGTAACGGGGTGAAGTGCATCTTATCACAGAGTCACCAGACAGAGCCTGGCAACTGTGAGGTTTTAGGTAATAAACCGAATTTGCAGGATGCTTAACCAAGGGAAAACGATACTGTTGCTAAAGAGCCACAAAAGAATAACTAACAACTAAATAATAAATGATCACAATATAAATGAAAAGCAAAACATTCATCAGCTAAAAGTGCAAAGAGAGGACAAGAAAGAAATAGAAAAAATCTGAAAACCGCCAGCTACTCGATCCACCAGCCCCAGTTCTTGAATAAAAAAAAAGAGAGAAACTCATTAAAAGCTTAAAGCAGAGAAGCAGGGGCAAGAAAATGCAGACTAGCCACTTTACTTAAAGCCGTCACCTGTGTCTGTTATGGATTTCTGTGTGGGGTCCGCTTCAAGGGGTCGCAAAAGGCCCAGAGCCAAAAATGCTACAGCAGAAGTTGGGTTCACTGGAAAGTTTGTTTATTAGGATTTTAACGTCATGTTTTATACTTTGGTTACATGTACATGACAGGAACGGTAGTTACTCATCACACAAGATTGATCAGTTCACAAGTTTATATCAAACACAGTCATGGACAATTTTGCATCTCCAGTTCACCTCACTTGCACGTCTTTGTACTGTGGGAGAAAACCAGAGCACCCGAGGAAACCCACGCAGACACGGGGAGAACATGCAAACTCCGCACAGAAAGGACCCGGACCGCCCCACCTGGGGATCGAACCCAGGACCTTCTTGCTGTGAGGCGACAGTGCTACCCACTTAGCCACCGTGCCACCCTCTCTGGAAAGAAGATAAAGAATGCTGACCTACACACCATGGAAAGGCTGGACTGGACCTACTTAACAGCTCATGGTCATGCCGTGTAGCCTTCTGCAAATGAACTACATTAGCTTGTATCAGTCGAAGGTAGACGCAAAAGGGATTTCACTATCGAGATCTTGGTTTTCATCATTTTCATTTCCGCTGATTCATTTCCCACAGCCACTCATTATATTTTCTTCTTCGCCTGGTGCTCGGTGCCAGACTCCACCACGGCCCTGACCAAGATGAAGCACTTAGCAAAAATGAATAATTGAATTTTCTTCTTCTTCTTTATTCGGCTGCTCCCATTAGGAGTCGCCACAGCGGATCATTCATCTCTATCTTACCCTGTTCTGAAGACTGAACGTCCTCGTCTGTCACACCAACCACCCGCATGTTACCACATCCATAAACCTTTGCTTTGGTTTCCTGTCCTCCTCCGGCCTGGCAGCTCTCTGTTCAGCACCTTTCTCCTCACAGAACTCTCAAATAAATAAACAAATCACTGATCTATTGTTGCAACCTCTAATAAAGTCATTGTGAGGATATATATATATGTATGTATACAGCGATCAGCCATAACATTAAAAGCACACTCACTGTCCATTTTATCAGCTCCACTTACTATATAAAAGCACTTTTTAGTTCTACAGTTACTGACTGTAGTCCATCTGTTTCTCTACATACTTTTTTTGCCTGCTTTCACCCTCTTCTTCAATGGTCAGGACTTTCCCAGGACCACCACAGAGCAGGTATTATTTAGGTGGTGGATCATTCTCAGCACTGCAGTGACACTGAAATGGTGGTGGTGTGTTAGTGTTTGTTGTGCTGGTATGAGTGGATCAGACACAGCAGCGCTGCTGGAGTTTTTAAACACCTCATTGTCACTGCTGTACTGAAAATAGTCCACCAACCAAAAACATCCAGCCAACAGCGCCCCGTGGGCAGCGTCCTGTGACCACTGATGAAGGTCTAGAAGATGACCGACTAAAACAGCAGCAATAGATGAGCGATCGTCTCTGACTTTACATCTACAAGGTGGACCAACTAGGTAGGAGTGTCTAATAGAGTGGACAGAGAGTGGACACGGTATTTAAAAACTCCAGCAGCGCTGCTGTGTCTGATCCACTCCTACTAGCACAACACACACTAACACACCACCACCATGTCAGTGTCACTGCAGTGCTGAGAATTATTCACCACCTAAATAATACCTGCTCTGTAGAACAGCATTGAAGAACAGCATGAAAGGGGGTAACAAAGCATGCAGAGAAATAGATGGACTACAGTCAGTAATTGTAGAACTACAAAGTGCTTCTATATGGTAAGTGGAGCTGATAAAATGGACAGTGAGTGTAGAAACAAGGAGGTGGTTTTAATGTTATGGCTTATCAGTGTATATATACTGTACATTTTTCTGTTTGTAAAATATACAATTTTTTTTTATGTATCTGTATAAACAAGGATAAAATGATTACAGATGCAATAACAGCCTCTCACAGGATTAAACAGGTCTTGGAACAGTACAGTGAACACCGAGCTAATGCAGAGCAATATCTTCAGAGTCGTGTTATTAGCACCACATTACAGTAAAATCTGGTTTAAATAAAACAGCACTGGTGTGATGTAATTACTCATCTGCTTCTGTTTTACTGCTCTGCTCTGATTTAAATGCTGTACAGACAGAGTAACGAGTTTCTATATCTGTACCCAAACCCTAAATCACATTTCCTCTTTCAGACCCACAAACACCGAGCTAGCACATGCGGCTAGAAGCTAACAGCTAACGGCGAATAGAAAGCCCTTATTAATGTGCCCTTCAGATCTGTTATCAGAACACACATCTGGAGCAGGAGTGAACGTGGGAAGAATCAATCTCCCTACAGACTCGGAGATTTTGCTTCAATCTGATGAAGAGACGCAGAAATAAATTGATTCTCACTAAACGACGAGGGCTGGAAAACTCACATCAGCTGAGATGAGATTGCTGATTGGTGGACGGATCACAGTGACCTGAACATCCATCAATCTGTGGCTCTGACCGGGTCTGAGGATTTTCATATCAGTTTGGGATTCGCTTCCATTTGAGCCACAAGTGCTTCAGTATGTTCGGCTCTGTCACAGTGTTTCATTTATTCATTCATCCTGGTCAGGGTTCCTACAGACCAGGGGTGAGAATATTACCCAGCTTCTGTTACATTCCCACCGACGTGAAACGAGCTCCGTTCCAGTTCGTGAACCAGTTCAGCGTGTTTCCAACCCCCAAAAAAGAGTTTCCAAACTGCAAACCACAGAATACTGTTTTACTGTGCTGTCATCTGTGGGCGTGTCAAGTTGTAGAGGTTTGGGTGCTTCTTATGGAGCAAGTTCATTTGACCAGGGCTGACCAATGGATGGATGGATGGTAAGCATAAGATAGATAGATAGATAGATAGATAGATAGATAGATAGATAGATAGATAGATAGATAGATAGATAGATAGATAGATAGATAGATAGATAGATAGATAGATAGATAGATAGATAGATAGATAGATAGATAGATAGATAGATAGATAGATATTTAGACAGACTATAAACACAGATAGATAGACAGACAGATATATAGATATATAGATAGGTAGACAGATTACAAACAGATAGATAGATATAAAGATAGGTAGACAGACAGACAGATAGATATATGGATAGGTAGACAAACAGACAGACGGACAGACATACTATAAACACAGATTGACAGACAAATAGACAGGCAGACAGACAGATTATGAACACGGATTGATAGACAGACAGATAGATGGATATATAGATAGGTAGACAGACAGATTATAAACACGGATAGATAGACAGACAGATAGATAGATATATAGATAGGTAGACAGACAGACAGACAGATAGATATATGGATAGGTAGACAAACAGACAGACAGACATACTATAAAAACAGATAGACAGACAGACAGAGACAGACAGACAAATAGACAGGCAGACAGACAGATTATAAACACGGATAGATAGACAGACAGATAGATAGATATATAGATAGGTAGACAGACAGACAGATAGATATATAGATAGGTAGACAGATAGACAGACAGACAGATAGACAGACAGACAGACACTGCCCCACTTGATTAAAGGTCTCTAAGCTTTTCAGTATAATCCATTCTGCTGGAAGTGTTAGTTTCAGAAGAATACTGTAGCTCCATGCTTACTGTAAATATGTGCATTTTTTAGCAGTTGGCACGGCTAAAGGAGTGTCCACATAATTATGACCAGGTTTGTATGTAGATCAGATATCAGAATGCAGGATGATTATTTAGGCCAGAAGAATGAAAACAATTGAAAAGACGTCGTGTATAGACTCTGCTTTAACCTGACGATCAGGGTTCTAACTTACAAGCAGCAGTAAAATCACATCACAGCCTGATGTTTCTTTGTTTGGTGTAGTGCTGTCCATGGAGACTGAAATAAACCTGTTCTTCATGAGAGAGAGAAAGACAGACAGAGAAGAGAGAGAAAGACAAACAGAGAGAGGGTAGACAGGGCTTTGTTTGTGAATAGTTGAACATTTATAATTCCTTAAGAACCTGCTGAAGAACCTTCGACGTGGGAACAGCTTGTGGATCAACATGAAGATCTGAGGAAGAAAGAAATGTTTGTGACGGTGATACTGGGAGGTAAAAGTTCAGCTCTTTTACTAGTGCAGCATGTCTGTAACTTCACTGTTAGCTAGCATTAGTATCTAACATATACACTATACAGCGGTACCCTGAAACTCAACGTCAGTTGGTTCTGGGAGTGGCGTCGAGTTTTAAAGACGTTGAGTTTCAAGGTATTTTTTCCCATAAGGATGTTTGGCAAACCTGTTAATGTGTTCCATGGTCCCGTGGAACTGCATATATTTTAGACTCTTTGTTGTTTAGGTTGTCTAGGTTGTTTTTGACACTTATACACTGAAAATAACACAAATATAATATAAACACACTGATATAATTAAAAACAGTTAAAATCACTAAGAAAAAACAAAAAAACCCTGCACTTTACTTCTGTATTGTTTCCTTATGCTTCTTAATCGTGGAGATGCTTGATCTTGGAGTGTCGTATTCTGTTCAGTACCGGCGCATTCACATGAGAAGTGACAAAATAGCTTTTGCGCTGACGGTGAACAAAGCTTAACGTGACTTATTGTACTAGAACAGCGAGTGAGGAATTTCATTAGTAGAGATGAGCAGTAATAATGAAGAGAAGTTTAGTGCTCCTGTCTCCTTCTTTTACTACATTAAACCTCGTTAAGCTTTATTTTTAACCAGAAGTGTTTTAGACTCTGGGAGAAGCTGATTCTGATTCTCATGACTTCTCAGAAGCTCGAGCTGTAACACAAGTTTAAAAGTGAAACAGGGAGGAAAATCAAGATAAACACAGATACATGTGGAGTCTTCAGACTTGATCTAATGGATATTATACAATAATGCAGATTCGTCTCATATTTACACTTTGATGATGTTTACACTCAGGCCGAGTGCTGAACAAAGCAGCTGTTCATTGTTAATTTGAAATTAAATAAATAAATAATTTTAAAAAAAGATAAACATGTTGATTTTAAGGGAAACGTCGAGTTTAAGGGTACCAGTGATTCATTTATATACTGTAAATCCTTCAAACACTGAACATAGAAATATTATGTTCAGTATATAATTAATATTTTCAGTATTTCCATGTGTTTTCATTTACATTGTGTATATTTTCCTGATTTTCTCTTAGAGGGACGAGCTGAGCTATTCAACCTGAACTGCAGGATTGTAAATTTCATCCACTGTCTGAGAGAAAAGTGTCACCTGGATCCTCAAGGTTTCTCATTTCCTAAAAGATGTATAACAAAACGTTTAATAATAACAAAAGAC